>NW_022290922.1:0-68593 GCF_902635505.1 Sarcophilus harrisii | reverse complement strand
GCTTAGTTCTTCTTGTGAGACTTAGGAGAGAGACTCTTGGAAGAAAAGCCTACAAGCCCTATCTTTGGAGGCAAGAGAAATTAATACACCTCTCCAACTTGCGCTGGCTGAGGCTCACGAAAGCAGAGGAAGAAGCCAAGGACAAAGCTGCAAGATCTCTTGGAGCCAGGCAGAGAGATAGGCCTGAACTAACCGGGATAATTTGGAAGGAGAAATAAACGTTAGCATTTTTACCAGCTGGCTGCGATTTTGGAGTAATTATTTATTTTAACTGAGACTAAGGCTGCCTCCAGGAAAACCTTCACATTTTACCTGCAAACATTTTGAACACTTTTGTGCACAGTATAAGATTTCACACACCACGGGCATACCCTTTAATCCTCAAGGTCAAGCAATCATAGAAAGAAGAAACAGAGACATTAAGACACTCCTCCAAAAACAAAAGAAAGGGGAGCCATGAGGGTAACCCTAGAGAACCAAATTTAGTTCTATACCCACACTTTAAATTTTTGACAAAGACACTGGGTTCCAGTAGACAGGTTTCATAACCCACCAGAAGAGCAGTGTCCAGTGCGAGCAGCTCTACTATCTCTAGATAATTGCCAGGTGATGTGGAGAGATCCAGAAAGTGGTGAATGGAAGGGACCAGATAGGTTAACTGCTTGGGGAAGAGAATTTGCTTGTATCTCTACAGGAGGAGAAGGAATCAGATGGGTGCCAACGATCCCTATTCTCCTTGTCCATCAGAGAGAAACAGAAAAGAAAACCTCTAAAAAAAGGGAGAGAAGATCTCAAGCAAAACATCTTATATAAAGAGCATGGCTGATAACGAGACTGCTAAAATAATTTTAAAAATCTATTATTGACTTTTGGCACACACGGACAATGGATTCTTCAGGACTATTTTAGACTTGGAGGTGTATAATTAATTCTGTATGTTGATTCATGTTATGAAAAAATTGTTTATTTCAAAGCTTACAGGAATCAAGCTGGATTCCTAAGAAGCACAATGAACCAATGGACAAAATGTGTAAATCTCTCATGTTACCCATGTTATTTGCTAACATTAGTCACTAGCCTGTGTTATATTGCTATGTGCTTATTATGTAACTATGTATGCCTACCATATTGATGGGATTAATGTATACCTTGTTTCAAGTGAGCCATTTTGTAAAACCCCTAATCTGATTTTGATTTTCATTTCCTTTGGTATTTTACTCCCTTCCTCGTATGTCAGGGAAGGCTTGGATCACCATTTTGGTGTCTCACCCCTGCAGAAGTCCTAGAGGTTATGACCACCATGTTCTAAATCAAAAAAGAAAGGGGACATTGAAACTTTACAAAGCAAGTTAAGCCATTGGAATTATCTGACCTTAGAAAGAGATATTTTGGGACAGAACTTGAAACAAAGTACTAAGTGGAACCATAGAAATAATGCTTTGTTCACACCTTTAGACATCCTCATAAGTATCAAAGTACTCAATGGAGAATCCTGGGCTGGCTAGTCTGAATTCACACCTCCCCTTGAAGCTCTTAGACCAGAGAGCACTCTGGAAATAACACAGAATCCCTCTCCCTCCAGAAGATGGAGCTAACCTTTGGGAGATCGCCTAAATAGAGGGAGTTATTGGAGTTTAGGAACCGACTATAGGTACTTACTTGAGGCAATCACTTACTTGAGTTAGTTTCATGCAAGGGAGTTACTAGAAACTCTGGGAGCTCAACAGAGTTTTACTTGAGAGTCGGAGAGAGCTCTTGAAACCACAGACAAAGAGGATGTAAGAATTGCAATAAAATAGTCCTCAACTTAGTAGAAAATTGAGCAAAGACATTTTGCCTAATAGATCTTCATTTTGTCATTCTATTTTTATACTCTTCAACTTTTTGTGCTTCTTTCCTCAGAGCTATCCCAAACAAATAAATTAGAATATGACTGACTGGATCAGTCATGTCCAGGTTAAAGTCCATTTTAAATTAAATCCACTAAACTCAACCTGCAATATTTTAAAAACACTGAAGGTATTATGCCACAGTTCTCTTTTATTGTCCTGACTCAGTTTCCCCCTAATTGTCCTGATTAAGTCCTGCCTCAGTTTCCTTGCCGTGCCCTACACAAAAAGTTCTCCCTCTTTTTCAGAATACTGATAGAATGCATCTCCTGTCCCCATCCTGCTATTAGAATATCATTGCTCATAACAAGATGCCTTCCCCATGTCTCTGGTGCCTCCCCCCTCATTAGGTCATCCCCTTCTCCAGTGGCTCTAAATTCCTAACCTGGTTTCAGTTTCTTTCCACTCAGTACCCTCCTCCAACCCCTGCCTCAGTCTACCTCTCTTCATCTGAGCAACTTGTGTGCACATATATATGACATTGAGAACTCTGAAGATTTGCTGGATTATCTGAGAAAAAGAGAATCTCATTTAGCCCTGGGACCAAAACATGGATCCATTGGTCCAAGTATATCTCTCCATTTAATAGCCCATTCAATAAGCCCTTAATCTGTGTCTTGCTCAGTTTCAGGCATTACAAAAGGGAAATGACTATGGTCTAAAGTGCATGGGTGTGAACACCATTGTGTATCTGAGGTCCATAACATACATATATTTTACAAAAGAGGTAAACTGGTGGGAAAGAGTGGAAGCACTTTGGGAAGTGGAGTTCTCGCAATCTTTTGAGCAGTAAATAAAAGCACCTAAAGAGGGCAAACAATTTTAAAAATAACAATTCAGTTCTCAAACCTTGAGGTCAGAACCAAAAGAAAAAAAAATGCACTTTCTTTCTTATGCTGACATCTAAAAAAAGAAAGGAATCAGAAATAAGATCCTTTAAAAAAAAAATCTTTAAAAAAATATAAAGACATCTTGATCCACTGGATTGAATCATAATCATGAAATGAGAAAAAAAGGGGAAACTAAAGGAGATATACAAAGTGCTGGATACTTGTTTTCTTCATGGGAAACATGGTAAAAGCAGTCGGGAAAAAAAGACTCTGTCATGGGAAGGGGTCTTTCCTTGCCATGTTTCCATCTGAGCACATCAGAAAGGTGGAAGCCCTGAGGCTTGCAAATGAGGTATGTTACAGCTGAGAGACCCAAGGAGTAAATCTCCAAGTACTCAAGAGGGAGAGAAGGAATTTCTCCTCTCAAAAAGATGCGACTCAGATGTGTGGGATGAGGAAGAAAGCGTGAGAACTCAGCCCTGAAGCTGAGTGTGTGGAAAGTCCCATCAAAAGATTTGCAGTTCTCAACCTTGGGGGGGTGAGTTAAGAGAAGGGCTACAGGGGAAGAGAGCTATAATAAGTGCCCACACAGCTCAGGAGGCAACAGATCTTTGCTGCCAGTGTTCAAGGACAGGGAGCTAGCCTTCCCACCCAGAAAAGGGAGGAACTAGAGGCTTAGGAACATACATGCAAGAACTGAATTGCTAACCTCCATACAGGTCTCACTTTACTCTGCATCTGCCCTTGACTAGATGCTGAACAGGAACCTGAGACCTGTGAATCACTTCGGCAAGATGCTCCAGCCTCACCTGCTGCAGAATGAGTGTGACCTGGAGCAGTTCTGTGAGATCAACATGGAGAACAAGAGATGCTCTTCTGTCAGGAAGACCAGAGGCCCCAGTGATTCCTGCTTATCAGCCTCCCAGAGCACAAGGAATCACCAAGTCCTCAAATTGGAGACAGCTGCTGATAAGTGCAAGAAGAAGCTCCATATGGAGGCATCTAAAGAAGAAAAGAAGAGAGATTTCAAACCGCAACACACCTTGAAAAGAAGAGAGGCACAATTCACAGAGCGCACCTACACTTTGAAAGAGGCAACTATTTCTGAATATGGCAAAATTCACCAATTCTTATGGGAGGAAAACAGCACGCACAAAGGCTGGTGAAAAAGCATCCAGAAAGGAACCTCCAACCAGAAGAGAATGAGAACAAGCTGTCCCAACAAATACAAAGCTGCAAATGCTAAGTTCGGAAGTAGAGGAGAATTTGACAAGATGCCCTTTGAAATGATCCAGGCTATGCCGACACCTTGAAAAAAAAGAAAGAACTTGTACCTAAAGACCATTATTTCCTTCCATCGGCCTACCTTATTCCATTAGAGGCATAAGAGAAATGCTCAGAGTTTCTCAGGGATATAACTCTTGATCCTGAATCAGCCCATCCTCATCTCATCCTGTCTGAAGATTTGAAGAGGGTCCAGTATGGAAGCATCTGTCAAAACCTGCCTGACAACAAAGAGAGATTTGATTGTGTTCTTGGGGTTTTAGGAGCCCAGAAATTCAACTCTGGTAAACACTATTGGGAAGTGGAGGCTGGAGGCAGACAGAGCAAACCAGTACCTGTAAAGATTCAGTCAGGAGAAAAAAGGGAAACACTCTTTCTCATCTGTGGATGCAATGACCACCAGGATTCACACCGGAAATAGTTTTCCTTCATTTCAGGACAAGAACCCTAATGGCACTGCATTTTCTTGATTATGACATACCAAATAGCATTTCCATGATGTCATACACAGATCCCTAATTTACAGTAAGTCAAACATGGATTTTGAGGGGCCGCTTGCCCTTATTTCTCTCCTGCCTCCCAATTTAAAAGGTCTCCCTGGTTCACTCCATCATTTGCCCCAAGAGTTCTGCCGTAGAGGGCTGTCACAGGTACTCAATTACTAAGACACCTTGTGAAATCTGAATGAGTGTAATAACATTCTGCCAGTGATCCTTTATTTCTTTGAATTCTGTTGAAATGGTCAATAAAGTGCTACTGTTTAAACCAAAGAAACACTGTCTACCTTTGTTAATACTTTCCTTAACACAAAAAGATAGGCTATTTTTTCCCCTTTTGTGGCTGATCTTCCAACACCTAATTTGGAAGAGGAGGGTGGTAGAAGAATAGGAGAAAAAGCCTGAGGAAAATAAAAGGGAAGGGAAAAAGTTCCAAGTACAAAAGGAGGAAGAATAACATTGGGAATGCTAATTGACTGTAGTAATAAATAAAGTCGAAACCAAAGGATAAGGAAGCAAAATAAATAAAGAAAAGTCTTCTCGGGCTGAAGGCTTAGGAGATGGGTATGGAAAGTCTATTGCCTGGAGAGACCACTGAGACTACAGCAGACTCAAAGATCTTGTATTAACAAAGAAAATATATACAGGTATAAAGATGTTGGAATCTTACAAAGTGTTGCTTATTGGAGTTGATTTGATCTGAAAGAGATACTTGGGGCCAAAGAACTTGAACAAAGTACTAAGTGGAACTGAGAAACAATGCTTGTGTTCACACCTTAGAGACTTACAACAGAACCAATGGAGTTCACACCTGGGAGAATTCAAGGCTGGCTTAGTCTCGGAATTGGCTGTCCCTTTGAGGTTCTTAGGACCAGAGAGCACCTGGCAGATAACCCAGAATCCTCTCCTCCCGCAAAGGTGGTAGGCAACCCTGCAGATCACATAGAGAGAGTTTTCAAATGGGGCTTAGTTCTTCTTTTGTGAGACTTAGGAGAGAGACTCTGGAAGAAAGCCCATGCAAGCCCTATCTCTTGAGGCAAGAGAAATTGGCCATATCTCCAATCCTGGGTGCTGGCTGGAGGCTCACGAAAGCAGAGGAAGCAAAGCCATGCATGCAAGCCAAAAGATCTTGGAGCCAGGCAGAGAGATAGGCCTGAATCCAACCGGACAATTGAAGGAGAACAAACGTTAGCATTTTTACCAGCTGGCTGCGATTTTGGAGTACTATTTCATTTTAACTGAGACTAAGGCCGCCTCCAGGAAAAACCTTCACATTTTACCTGCAAACATTTTAAACACTTTTGTACAAAGTATAAGATTTCACACACCACTTGGCATGGGTCTTTAATCCTCAAGGTCAAGCAATCATAGGAAAGTAGCTAAAACAGAGACATTAAGACACTCCTCCAAAAAAAACAAAAGAAAGGGGAGCTATATAACCCTAGAGAACTTCTAAATATAGTTCTCTATACCATTAATTTTTGATTTTTTGATAAAGATGCACTGGCTCCAGTAGACAGGTTTCATAACCCACCAGAAGAGCAGTGTCCAGTGCGAACAGTTCCACTATCTCTAGATAATTGCCAGGTGATGTGGAGAGATCCAGAAAGTGGTGAATGGAAGGGACCAGATAGGTTAACTGCTTGGGGAAGAGAATTTGCTTGTATCTCTACAGGAGGAGAAGGAATCAGATGGGTGCCAACGATCCCTATTCTCCTTGTCCATCAGAGAGAAACAGAAAAAGAAAAACCTCTAAAAAAAGGAGAAGATTCAAGAAACATCTAATACTGAAAGAGCATGGCTGATAACGAGACTGTTAAAATAATTTTAAAATCTATTATTGGATTCTTGGCACATTAATGGACAATGGATTTCTTCAGGACTATTTTTAGGACTTTTGGAGGTGTATAATTCTGTATGTTGATTCATGTTATGAAAAATTGTTTATTTCAAAGCTTACAGGAATCGTTGGATTCCTGGCACATGAACTAATGGACAAAGTGTAAATGTGTAAATTCTCATGTTAATTCATGTTATTTGTTAACATTAGTACTAGCCTGTGTTATATTGCTATGTGCTTATTATGTAACTATGTGTAATGCCTACCATATTGATGGATTAATGTATACCTTGTTTCAAGTGAGCCATTTTAGAAACCCTCTAATCTGATTTGATTTTCTATTTCCTTTGGTATTTTCATCTCCCTTCCTGAGATGTCAGGGAAGGCTTGATCACCATTTTGGAGGTCTCACCTCCTTAAGAAGTCCAGGAGGTTATGACCACCTATGTTCTAAATCAAAAGAAAGGGGAGATGATGGAAACTTTACAAAGTGTTAAGCCATTGGAATTGATTTGATCTTAGAAAGAGATATTTTGGGACAGAACTTGAAACAAAGTACTAAGTGGAACTGATAGAAATAATGCTTTTGTTCACACCTTTAGAGATCTCATAAGTATCTAAGTACTCAATGGAGAATCCTGGGCTGGCTTAGTCTGAATTCACACTTCCCTTGAAGTTCTTAGGACCAGAGAGCACTCTGGGAAATAACACAGAATCCCTCTCCCTCCAGAAGATGGAGTTAACCTTTGGGAGATCGCCTAAATAGAGGGAGCTATTGGAGTTTGGGAACTGACTATAGGTACTTACTTGAGGTACTTACTTGAGTTAGTTACGTAAGGAGTTACTAGAAACTCTGGGAGCTCAAGAGAGTTTTACTTGAGAGTCGGAGAGAGCTCTTGGAAACCACATAAAGAGGATGTGAAGAATTGCAATAAAATAGTCCTCAACTTAGTAGAAAATTGAAGCAAGACATTTTGCCTAATAGACTTTCATTTTGTCATTCTATTTTTATACTCTTCTTTTATAGAACTTTTTGTGCTTCTTCTCAGAGCCATCCCAAACAAATTAGAATATGACTGACTGACTAGTCACCATGTGTCCAGGTTAAAGTCCATTTTAAATTAAATCCAATTAAACTCAACCTGCAATATTTTAAAACACTGAAGGTATTATGCCACAGTTCTCTTTTATTGTCCTGACTCAGTTTCCCTAATTGTCCTGATTAAGTCCTGCCTCAGTTTCCCTGCTTCTCAGTTCTACAAAAGTTCTCCCTCTTTTTTCAGAATACTTGATAGAATATCAAAATTCCTGTCCCCATCCCAAGCTATTAGAATATCAGATATTGTCATATCAAGATGCCTTCCCCCATGTCTCTGGTGCCTCCCCCTCATTAGGTCATCCCCTTCTCCAGTGGCTCACCCCAACCTGTCAGTTTCTTTCCCACTCTCAGTACCCTGCTCCAACCCTGCCTCAGTCTACCCTCTTCATCTGAGCAACTTGTGTGCACATATATATGACATTGAGAACTCTGAAGATTTGCTGGATTATCTGAGAGGAGAATCTCATTTAGCCCTGGGACCAAACATGGATCCATTGGTCCAAGTATATCTCTCCATTTAATAAATTATTCAATAGTCTCTAATCTGTGTCTTGCTCAGTTTCTCAGGCATTACAAAAGGGAAAATGACTATGGTCTAAAGTGCATGGGTGTGAACACCATTGTGTATCTGGAGGTCCATAACATACATATATTTTACAAAGAGGGTAAACCGCAGGGGAAAGAGTGGAAGCACTTTGGGAAGTGGGAGTTCTCACCTTTTGAGCAGTAAATAAAAGCACCTTAAAGAGGCAAACAATTTTTTAAAAATAACAATTCAGTTCTCAAACCTTTTATGTCAGAACCAAAAGAAAAAATGCAATTTTCTTTCTGAGTTGAATATCTAAAAAGAAAGGAATCAGAAATAAGATCCTTTAAAAAAAATCTTTTAAAAATATAAAGACATCTTGATCCACTGATTGAATCATAATCATGAAATGAGAAAAAAAGGGGAAACTAAAGGAGAGTTATAGCAAAGGTTGATACTTGTTTTCTTCATGGGAAACATGGGTGGGAAGCAGTTTGGGAAAAAAAGACTTTGTTTGGGGGGGAAGGGGTCTTTCCTTGCCATGTTTCCATCTGAGCACATCAGAAAGGTGAGGTCTTGAGGCTTGCAAATGAGGTATGTTACAGCTGAGAGACCCAAGGAGGAAATCTTTCCAAGTACTAAGAGGGAGAGAAGGAATTTTCTCCTCTCAAAAGATGGTGACTCAGATGTGTGGGATGAGAAGAAAGGTGAGAACTCAGCCCTGAAGCTGAGTGTGGAAAGTCCTATCAAAAGACAGAAGTTCTCAACTTTTGGGGGTGGAGTTAAGAGAAGGGCTAAGCAGGGGAAGAGATATAATAAGGCTCACATAGCTCAGGGGCAACATCTTTTGCTGCCAGTGCTCAAGGGCAGGAGCTAGCTCTTCCTACCTGAAAAGGGAGGAATCAGAGGCTTAGGAACATACATGCAAGAACTGAATTGCTAACCTCCATACAGGTCTCACTTACTCGCATCTGGCTCAGACTGGATGCTGAACAGGAACCTGGAGACTCTGTGAATCACTGGCAAGATGCTCCAGCCTCACCTGCTGCAGAATGAGGTGGACCTGAGCACCTGTGATCAACATGGAGAACAAGAGATGTTCTTCTGTCAGGAAGACCAGAGGCCCCTCTGTGATTCCTGCTTATCAGCCCCAGAGCACAAGGACCACCAAGTCCTCAAATTGGAGACAGCTGCTGATAAGTGCAAGAAGAAGCTCCGTGAGATATGGAGGATCTTAAAGAAGAAAGAAGAGAGATTTCAAACTGCACTGGACACCTTGAAAGAAGAGAGGCACAATTCACAGAGCGCACCTACACTTTGAAAGAGGCAACTATTTCTGAATATGGCAAAATTCACCAATTCTTATGGGAGGAAAATTATGAATACCAAAAAAGGCTGGTGAAAGCATCCAGAAGGAACCTCCTCCAACTAGAAGAGAATGAGAACAAGCTGTTCCAACAAATACAAAAGCTGCAACAAGTGAAGTTCGAAGTAGAGGAGAATTTGGACAAGATGCCCTTGGAAATGATCCAGGCTATGCCAGACACCTTGAAAAAAAAGAAAGAACTTGTACTCCAAAGACCATTATTTCCTTCCATTTCCTGGCCTACCTATTCCATTAGAGGCATAAGAGAAATGCTCAGGAGTTTCCTCAGGGATATAACTCTTGATCCTGAATCAGCCCATCCTCATCTCATCCTGTCTGAAGATTTGAAGAGGGTCCAGTATGGAAGCATCTGTCAAAACCTGCCTGACAACAAAGAGAGATTTGATTGTGTTCTTGGGGTTTTAGGAGCCCAGAAATTCAACTCTGGTAAACACTATTGGGAAGTGGAGGTTGGAGGCAAGACAGAGTGGGAACTGGGCATCTGTAAAGATTCAGTCAGGAGAAAAGGGAAACACTCTTTCTCATCTGTGGATGCAATGACCATCACAGGATTCACATCTGGAAATAGTTTCTTCTTCTATACTTCAGACAAGAACTTTCAATGGCACCGGTCTCTGCACAAAGTGGGCATTTTTCTTGATTATGACAAGCAACAAATAGCATTTTATGATGTCACATACAGATCCCTAATTTACAGTAAGTCAAACATGGATTTTGAGGGGCCGCTTCGCCCTTATTTCTCTCCTTGCCTTCCCAATTTAAAAGACTCTGGTTCACTCATCATTTGCCCCAAGAGTTCACGGTAGAGGGCTGTCACAGGTACTAATTACTAAGGATGACTCTTTGTGAAATCTGAATGAGTGTAACACTGCCAGTGATCCTTTATTTCTTTGAATTCCTGTTGAAATGGTCAATAAAGTGCGATTGTTTAAACCAAGAAAATACAGTCTACTTTTTTAATGCTTCTTTAACATAAAAAGATAGGTCATTTTTTTCCCCCTTTGGTGGCTGATCTTGCAACACTTAATTTGGAAGGGGAAGGTGGTAGAAGAATAGGAGAAATAGCCTAAGGAAAATAAAAGGGAAGGGAAAAGTTCCAAGTAAAAAAGGAGCCTAAGAATAAAACTGGGAATGCTAATTGACTGTAGAAATAAATAAATAACCAAGCAGATAAAGAAGCAAAGAAATAAATAAAGAAAAGTTCTCTTGGTTGAAGGTCTAGGGGATGGTATGGAATCTACTTCATGATCATAACACACTCAAACATCTTGTATTAAATAAGGAAATATCAGATACGTACAGTATAAAGATGCTGTGAAGAATTGCAATAAATTAGTCTTCAACTGAGTAGGAAATTGAAGCGAGACATTTTGCCAAATATACTTTCTTTTTTGATTTCTGTTTTTATACTCTTCTCCCTATAGAACTTTTGTGCCTCTTTTAGAGCTGTCCCATTATGGAATACAATCTAGAATATGATTGATACAGTCACCATGAGTTCAGGTTAAAGTCCATTTTAATTTAAATCCAGTTAAACACAATCTGCAATATTTTGAAAAATTGAAGGTGTTATATCACAGTTCTATTTTATTGTCCTGACTCAGTTTCCCTAATTATCCTGATTCAGTTCTTTCTCAGTTTCCTAATTTTCAGTTCTGCACAAGCTTTGAAGGAGATGAGGTGAGATCTTTCAAGACAGTTGTGAAAATTGAGTAAGGCTTCATCTATTTCACAGTTGGAGTTGGCCTGAAGGACTTTAAGCATCAAGTGAAGGGCATACTTAAGTCCCCTCCCTGCTATCCCCTAAAGGCATACTTAAGTCCCCTTTTTATTCTCCTATGATATCAGTGTCTTTCTGTTTAGGGCAAATATGGGCAACTATGTACTTATTGGTCAAGTTCAATTTCTTGGGTAGTTCCCACCTTTAGAATGTAAGATCCTCAGCCAATGAGGACCAGCTCGGGTCAGTGGTGGGAGGGGGTATTGGCGTTAGGGGTAAAAAGTGATGACCCTGCCCCCTACGGCCCCTCCTCCCTCCATTTGTTTGCTCCTTGGGTGGGACACTTGATTCTTGAGAACATATAATAAACTTTGTTTGCTACTAGAGAGATATTTCTCCAGCCTTTTGATGAAATGCTGTCTGAACCACACAGCTCCCTTCCTCTTTTTCAGAATACTTGACAGAACATAATGCCTCTCCCCTTCCCAAGCCATAACAATATCAGCTACTGTCTTATGAAGATGCCTTTCCCCATGTCTGGCTGGGGTGCCTCCCCTCATTAGGCCATTCCCTTCTCCAATGGCTCTCCCTACCCTGTCAATCCCTTTCCCACTCTCAGTATCCTCACTCTGCCCCTGCCTCAGTCTACTCTCTTCATCTTGCTGGATTATTAGAGAGGATAGTCTCAGTCAGCCATGAGACCTAATATGGATCCATTGGTCCAAGTATCTTTCTCCATTTAATAAATTACTCAACAGTGACTAATCTCTGTCTTACTCAGTTTCTCAGGTATTACAGAGGGGAAAATGACTGTGGTCTAAAGTGCATAAGGTGTGAACACCATTGTGTATCTGGAAGTCCCTAACATATATATGTTTTAAAAAGAGCGTAAACCCCAGTGGAGAGAGTGGAAGCACTTTCAGAAGTGGGAGTTCTCATCTAATGAGCAGTAAATAAAAGGACCTCAAATGGGCAAACAAATAAAAAATAATAACCATTCCGTTCTCAAATCTTTTGAGGTAGAACCAAAAGAAAGAAGCCAATCATCTTTCTGAGTTGAATATGGAAAAAGAAAGGAATCAGAAATAAGGTCCTTTAAAAAAAAGTCTTTTAAAAATATAAAGACATCTTGATCCAGTGATTGAATCATAATTATGGAATGAAGCAAAAAGGCAATACTAAGGGTAAGGGACAGCACAGGTGGATACTTGTTTTCTTCATGGGAGGCATGGGTGGAAGCAGTTTGGGAAGAAAAGATTTTGTTTTGGTGGAAGGGGGTCTTTCCTTATCCTGTTTCCATCTCAGCACATCAGACAGCTGAGGTCTTGAGGCTTGAAAATGAGGTATGTTACTGCTAAGTGACCCAAGGAGGAGATCTTTCCAAGTACTAAGAAGAAGGGAAGGAGTATTCATCTCAAGAGATGGTAACACTGAAGTGTGGGAAGAGAAGAAAGGTGAGAACTCAGAACTTAAACAGAGTGCAGAAGTCTTATCAAAAGACAGGAGTTTTTACCTTTTGAGGGTGGAGTTAAGAGAGGGGCTAAGCAGGGGAAGGGATATAAGAAGGCTCACACAGCTCAGTGCCAGTATCTTTTGCTCTCAGAGCTCAAGGGCAGGAGCTAGCACTCTCCCTACCTGAAAAGGAAGGAATCAAAGACTCAGGATCATACATGCAAGAGTTTTATTGCTAATCTCCAGCCAAGTCTCACTTGCTTGCATCTGCCTGAACAACCTCACTGACTGGGTGACTGAGAGTGCAGAGAGAGTCTTCCAGGAGAGTGAGGGAGCCACTGGAACTACAACCTGTACAGAGAGCGGGGGCGGGGTCATTCATTAGCCAATTTGACTGGCTGCTGAGCAGGAACCTGCAGACTGTGCATCACTGTCAAGATGCTCCAATCCTCATCTGCTGCAGAAAGTGGTGACCCTGAGCACCTGTGAACAACATGGAGAACAATAGATGTTCTTCTGTGAGATAGACCAGAAGCCCCTCTGTGATTCCTGCTTATCAGCCCCAGAGCACAAGGGCCACCAAGTCCTTCCCTTGGAGGCAGCTGCTGACAAGTGCAAGAAGAAACTCCATGAGATATGGAGGATCTTACAGAAAAAAGAAGAGAAATTTCAAACTGCACTGGACACCTTGAGAAGAAGAGAAGCTCAATTCACAGAGAGCACCTACACTTTGAAAAACACAGCTATTTCTGAATATGCAAAAATTCACCAGTTCCTAATGGATGAAAAATATGAATACCAAAAAATGTTGGTGCACACATCCAGAAGGAACCTGCTGCAACTAGAAGAGAATGAGAACAAACTATTCCAACAAATACAAAAGCTGCAACAAGTGAAGTTCGAAGTAGAGGAGAAGTTGGACATGATGCCCTTGGAAATGATCCAGGCTGTGCCAGACACTTTGAAAAAAAAGGAAGAACTTGTACTCCAAAGACCAGCACTTCCTTCCCTTTCCTGGCCTGCCTGCTCCATTACAGGCATGAGAGAAATGCTCAGGATCCTGAATCAGCCCATCCTCATCTCATCCTATCTCAGGATTTTAAGAGGGTCCAGTATGGAAGCATCTGTCAAGATCTGCCTGACAATAAAGAGAGATTTGTTTGTGTCCTCGGGGTTTTAGGAGCCCAGAAATTCAACTCAGGAAAACACTATTGGGAAGTGGAGGTGGGAGACAAGACAGAGTGGGGATTGGGCATTTGTAAAGATTCAATCAGTAGCAAAGAGAAAGACTCGTTCTCATCTAAGGATGTAATGACCATCACAGCATTAACGTCTGGAAATAGTTTCTTCATTTGTACTTCAGATAAGAACTTTCAATGGCGCAGACCTCTGTACAAAGTGGGCATTTTTCTTGATTTTGAAATGAAACAAATAGCATTTTATGATCTCACATAAAGATCCCTTATCTACAGCAAGTCAAACATGGAATTGGAGGGGCATCTTAGCCCTTATTTCTCTCCTTGCCTTCCCAATTTAAAAAGCACCCCCGGTTCACTCATCATTTGCCCCAAGAGTCCACAGTAGAGGGCTGTCACAGGTCCTAATTACTAAGGATGACTCGGAAAAGGGAAAAGGAGGTTCCCCTTTCCAATGATCTCTATTTCTTTGAATTCCTGTTGAAATGGTCAATAAAATTGAATTATTTAAACAAAAAAAAATACTGTCTACTTTTTAATCTTTAAAATAAAAGATAGGTCAATTTTTTTCCCTTTGGGGCTTGAAATCTTGGCACCTAATTTGGAAAGGGGAGGGTAGTAGAAGAATGGAGAAAAAAAACCTGAGGAAAAAAACGGAAGGGAAATGGTTCCTTATACAAAAAGAAAGAAACAAAATTGGGAATGCTTAATTGGGTTGAACAAATAAACAACCAAGAGAATAAGGAAGCAACGAAAATAAAGAAAAGTTCTCTTTGGTTTGGCCTAGGGAAGATGGGTATAGAAATCTATTGCTCAAGTGAGAATCTACTTTGAGCATCATAGCAGAATCAAAAGATCTTTACCAAAAGGAGAAAATAGAAGACATGTCCCAAATAAAGAGTTTATGAATCAAACAAAACCTCAATTGAGTAAGAAATAAGAAAAAATTTTTCCTAAGAGACTTTTTATTTCCTCATTTCTCTTTTTTTTCTTTTATAGAACTTTTTGTGCCTCTTCAAGAGCTATTCCATTTTTGTAATCAACCTGGAATAGCTTCTCACCATGTGGCAGGTTAAAAGTCCATTTTATTTGAACAAATTAAACACAATCCCCATATTTTAAAACATGAAGATATTATGCAAGTACTTTTTTGTCCCAACTCAGTTTTCCTAATTATCCTGATTCAATCTTTTGCCCCTCACATTCCCTTGTTTTCAATTCCAAAAGCCCCCACACACTTTTTCAAGAATACTTGATAGAATATCAAAAATGCTTTCCCCATCATAAGCTATTAGGAAATATCAGATACTGTCTTATCAAAATGCCTTTCCCCATGTCTGGCTGAGGTGGTTCCCCTATTAGGCCATCCCTTTCTCAGTGGCTCCACCCCTCCCTTCGTCCCTTTCCCCCTCATTTCCCGACCCATTCCCAGTCTACCCTTTCATCTGAGCCCTTTGTATATTATTCAAGGAATTATTGTTTTGCTAATTATTGGAGAGGTTCATTCAACCCTTAAACAAAACATGGATCCCATTGGTCCCAATAAACTTCCCTTTAATATATTATTCCAATAGTTCTAATCTGTGTCTTGCTTTTCTCCAAGGCAAAAGAGGGAAATGACTGTGGTCTAAAGTGCATAGTTTTAAACCATTGTGTATCTGGAAGGTCCATAACATATATTTAAAAAGGGAAAGCCAGGGAAAGAGAATGGAAGCACTTTCAGAAATGGGAGTTCTCTTCTAGGCAATAAATAAAGGAGAAGGGCAAACAATTAAAAAATAAAATTCAGTTCTCAAATCTTTGTGGAGAAACCGAAAGTAAAAGCCAATTTTTTTTCTAGGTTGAATATTAAAAGAAAGACATCAGAAAAAAAAGTCCTTTAAAAATTTTTAAAAAATAAAAATTTATCCAGGATTTGAATCATAATCGTTAAATGAGACAAAAGGAGAAATAAGGGGAAAGGGGATAGCAAAAAGTTGATAATTCTTTTTCCATAGGAGCCAATGGGGAAGCAGTTGGGGGAAAAAAATAATTTGGGGGACAAGGGCCTTTCTTTAATGTTTCCATCTCAATAACTCAGAGAGGTATGTTCTTGAGGGCTTGCAAAATATGGAATATTACTGCTGAAGTGACCCAAGGAGGAATCTTTCCAAGTACCAAGAGGGTGGGAAGGAGTTCTCTCAAAGAAGGTAACACTGGGTGGGAGGGAAGGAAAGGGAGAACCTCAGCCCTGAAGGGAGTGTGGAAGTTTTATCGACGATTTTCCACCCATTTGAGGGTAGGTTAAGAAGGGGCCAAGCAGGGTTTGGGATAAGAAAGGCCTCCCACAGCCTCCAAAGTCCAATATCCCCCTCAAAGGGTCCAAGGGAAAGGGAAACTAACCTCCCACCAGAAAAAGAAGGAAATTAGAGGCTTAGAAAACACATACAAAGGAAGTTAAATTACAACCTCAATTTGTCATTTTTTGCATCTGCCTAACAACTTTACTGACTGGGAAAATTGAGAATGCAGAAGGGCATTCTCCCAAGGACAGTAGGGAACCAATAGAACCCTCAGCCCCACAAGAAAGGGGCCATTTATTGAACAAGGTTACTGGCTACTGAGCGGAACCTGCCAGACTTACATCACTGTCAAAGATGCCCCAACCCCTTTCTGCAGAAAAGGTTTGGCCCTAAACCCTTGGTCATGGAAACAAAGAGATTTCTTCCTTGAGGAAGACCAGGGCCCCCAGATGCCCCCATAACCTCCAACCCAAAGGAACCACCAAGTCCTTCCCTTGAGACAACTGCTGACAAGTGCAAAAAACTCCAGAAATATGGAGGAATCTTACAGAAAAAAAGGAAATTTCAAACCATTGGAAATTTTGAGAAAGAAAAAGGGATTAATTCACAGAGGCCACCTTACAATTTGAGAAGAAGTCGTTTTTTAAATATGGGAAAAATTCAACCAAATTCTTAATGGATGAAAGAATATCAACGCCTGAAAAGGTTGGGCAGAAATCCAGAACAATGTGGCCAAAGGAGGAAAAAAGCACAAACGCCCAAAACCAGAATTACAACAAATTTTCCCTGGAGAAAAATTTGGACATAATGCCCAAAAGGAATCCAAACTTGCCAAAACACTTTGAAAAAAAAAAAAAAAAACCCCCCAAAGGCCAACACCCCTTCCCTTCCCTGGCCCTACCTGCCCTTCACAGGCATGGGAAAATCTCCAAAATTTTTCAAGGAATAAACTCAATCCCTGAATCAGCCCATCCTCATCTCATCCTCTCCAAAGAAAATTTGAAAATGGTAATATGGAAACTTCAAAACCTCCCAACAACAAAAATTTGACTTTCCACTTGTGGTTCCAAAGGCCCAAAATTTTGCCAAAACACTTGGAAAATGAAGTAAAGGCAAAAACAATCTCATCTGAAAAAATTCAAACAAGAAAAAAAACCTCTTTTCTCATTAAAGGAATGTTAGAACCATCCCAACATTTACATCTGGAAATAGTTTCTTTGTCTATCCAGAAAAGAAACAGTGGCCGGCCTTCTGCTCAAGTGGGCCTTTTCCTTGATTTTTGAAATGCAACAAATAGCATTTAGTATCACTTCAGATCCCTCATTACAATTATCAAACATGGATTTGAAAGATCCTCTTCCTTATTTGTCTCCTTGCCTTCACAAGTAAAAGCAACCCTTGGTGCACTCATCATTTGCCCCAAGACTCCCACAGTAAGGGCTGTCACCGACTAATTACTAAGGATGACTCTTTCTGAAAAGTAAGACCACCTCCGTTAGTGATTCTATTTCTTTAAATTCCTGTTGAAAATGGTCAATAAATGATTTTTTTAAACCGAAAATAAACTGTCTCCTGTTTAATCCTTAAAAATGGTTGTCATTTTTTCCCCTTGGTTGACCTTTCTAACCCCTTAATTTGGAAGGGAGTGTGATAGAAGAATAGGATAAAACACCTGAGGAAAATAAAAGGAAGGGAAAGTTTAATAAGGAGGTAAAACAAATTGAGAATGCTAAATAGGTGTAGGAAAAAAAACAACCAAGCAGATAAGGAAGCAAAAAAAAAAAAGTTCTCTTGGTTGAAGGCCTAAAGATTTTTTGAGGATTGTAGCAGACCAAAGATCTTGTAAATTAAGACATTCCAGGTATAAAGGGTTGAATTGCAATAAATTAGTCCTCCCCACAAATAGGAAATTGAAGCAAGACATTTTCCCAAATAGACTTTCATTTGTCATTCTGTTTTTTATAATTTTCTCCTGTAGAACTTTTTGTTCTTTTTAGACTATCCCATTATGGAATATAATCAGAATATATTATACAGTCCCTTGTCCAGGTTAAAAGTCCATTTTAATTTAAACCAAATTAAACCAATCTGCAATATTTTGAAAAAATTGAAAGATATTATACAGTTCTCTTTTTTTTGTCCTGACTCAGTTTCCTTAATTATGTTGACTCAGTCCTGCCTCAGTTTTTGCTTCTCATTTCTGCCAAAGCCCCTCCCTTCTTCATCAGAATTTTGTGAACATCAAATGCTTCTCCTTCCCATCTATTTAAATATCAGATACTGTCTTATCAACATGACTTTCCCCATGTCTGGGCTGGTCCCTCATTAGGCCATCCCCATCTCCAGTGGACTCCCTGCCTTTATTCTAACCTCTTCATCTGGGCCAAGGTTATATGTCATTAAACTCCAATTTTTTTTTGGATTATTGGAAAGGACAGTCTCATTTAGCGTTAAATAAACATTACATTTAGTCCCAAATATCCTCACATTTAATAAATTTTTCAATGTCTCTAATCTTTGTCTTCTTTAAGTTTCTCGGAAAATGAAAGGAAAATAACTGAAGTTAAAGTCATAAATTAAACACCATTATGTAGCTATCCATAATATATACTATTTTAAAAGAAGGGTAAACCCAGTGGAAAATTGGGCACTTTGGGAAGTAGGAGTTCTCACCTTTGAGCAGTAAATAAAAGGACCAAAAGGGAAACAATAATAATAATTAAAAAAATAACAATTCTTTCAAAACCCTTTTTGAGGGCCAAAAAAAAAAGATTTTTCTTTCTGAGTTGAATATTCTAAAAAAGAAAGGAATCCAAAATAATGTCCTTTAAAAAAATCTTATAAAAATATTTAAAACCCCTTTGATCCAGTGATTGAATCCATAATCATGACATTGAGACAAAAATGGGGAAGGATAGCAAAGGTTAATTTTTGTTGTTCTTTACTTAAAAAGGGCTCCAGGTTGGGAAAAAAAGAACTTTGGGTTGGGGGAGGGTCTTTCCTTAATATGTTTTCCATCTCAGCACAATAGAAAGGTAGGGTTTGAAACTTCCAAAAGAGGTTTAAACAAGCTAAGGACCCAAGGAGGAGATCTTTCCAAGTACTAAAGAGGGAAGGGAATGAGTTTTCATCCAAAACTGGTAACACTAAAGTGTGGGGAGAAGAAAAGATGAGAACTCAGCCTGGAGGAGTGTGGAAGTTTAATAAAAGGAAAGGTTTTTCACCCTTTTGAGGGTGGAGTGAAATGGCCAAGCAGGGGAAGAATAAAGAAAGGTTCAAAGCTCAGTGCCAACATCTTTTTCCCTCAGATCAAGGGCAGGAGCTACACTTCCCTACCTGAAAAGGAAGGAATTGGTTAAAGAAACAAACATGCAAGAAGTTTTTGCTAACCTCCAACCAGGCCCTCACTTGGTTTATCTCCTAATTTAACTGACTTGGAATGAGAGTGCAGAGGGCCTTCCCAAGGGCAGGAAGGAGCCACTGGAAACTCAGCCTATAAGGAAAGGGATCATTCAAACAAGGGACTGGCTGGTTGGTAGGAACCTGCAGACTTTTGCATCATTGACAAGATGCTGCAGAAAGAGGGTGGACCTGAGCACCTGTGATCAACATGGAGGAAAAGAGATGTTCTTCCGGGGGAAGACCAGAGACCCCTTCGGATTCCTGCTTATCAGCCCCAGAGCACAAGGACCCCAAGTCCTTCCCTTGGAACAACGGACAAATTGCAAGGAAGCTCCTGAGATTGGAGGATCTTCGAAAAAGAAGAAAATTTCAAACTTCCTTACCCTAGAAAAGAAGGCCAAATTCACAGAACAGACCCTACCACCTTTAGGAGCGCTATATTCGAATAGGAAAAATCCACCCAATTTTACGGGATGAAGAATATCAATGCCTGGAAAGGCTGGGCGAATCCAAAGTCTATGTGGGTCAAACTGGAGGAGAATGAGCAAAGTGACCCCCCAGAATCTATGACAAATGGTATTTCAAGTAAGAGGAAAAATTTGGAAAATGATGCCCTTGGAAATGATCCAAGGCTTACCAAACTTTGGAAAAAAAAAGGGAAGAACTTGTTCTAAAGGCCAAACTTCCCATTTCCTGGCCTACCCTTCCCACGGTATGAAGATTTTAAGGTTCCACAGGGATATAAACCATGATCTTTAATCAGCCCATCCTCATCTCATCCTGTCTGAAAGATTTCAAGAGCGTCCAATATAAAACATCCCAAGACCTTCCTGACAACAAAGAGGAATTTGATTGTGTTCTTTGGGGTTTTAGGAGCCCAAGAAATTCACCCTAGGAAAAACACTATGGGTAAGTGGAGGTAAGAAAGACACAATTGGAACTGGCCCTCTTAAAGATTCAATCAATAGAAAAAGGAAAAGGCTCTTTCTCATCTAACGAAGTAATGACCATTTACAACATCTGGAAATAGTTTCTTTCCACTTGGAGAATTTTCCAATTAAAACCTCAAAAAGTGGGCATTTTTCTTGATTATGACAAGCAACAAATACTTTTATGATGTGACATAAGATCCTATTACAGTAAGTCAAAATGGATTTGGAGGGCCTCTTTGCCCTTATTTCTCCTTTGCCTTCCAATGGAGAAAAGCACCCTGGTTCCCCCATCATTTGCCCCAAGAGTCTACAGTGAGGCTGTCCTGGTCCTAATTCGGATGACTCTGAAAAGTGAATGAATAACACTCCAGTGACAACTTTCCTTGAATTCCTGTTCAAATGGTTAATACAGGGATTGTTTAAACCAAGCAAATATTGTCTACTTTGGTTCATGTCAAGAAAGATCATGTCAGATCTTCTGCACTTGGAACATCACTGAAGTTAGGGTTTGTGGTCATTTGGTCATAACCGGCCCTCTTACATATCAGAAGGCCCTCAGGCCAGGGTGGCTTCCCATTCAGGAGGGACAACCTGCTCCAGGGAGAAGGGGGTGGCTTGGAGAAGCTCCACCTGTGCCCCTCCCCAAGAGGGAAAAGACAGGGCTGCAGAACAGATCAGATTTCTGAGGCAGAATATCACTTAGACCAAAGCAGGAAAACCCCAAACTTTAGAGGCCCTGATATCCACTGAAAAGGTCCTTTTAAGTAAGCTTTGGAAATATGAATTAAGGACCTGGGGTAAAGGAATTGGAGAAACAGATCAAGAGACTGACAGTCCCAAGACAGGAATCCGATTTATGTAAATTCCTAAAAAATAATCCCCAAAACTGAGTTTGCCAGGAAAATTCCAACAGAAGAAGGGATTTCAAAGTTAAAGCATAACCAGGAAATCACAGTCCAGTAAATTTAAGCAAAGAGAAAAAATGAAAAGGACTATTTAAAGGCCTTCCAAAATTAAAAATCTAAAACTAGTAAGATAGGGGTAGGGCAGAAGTTTCAAGAAAAAATATACCAGTTTCCCAATTTCCTATTTCTTCCTTCCCCTTTTTCTTTTTCCTCATGGAAAGGAATAATCAAAATACCCATCCCACATATAAATCATATATATATATATATATATATATATATATATTGCAAAACAGACTAAAAATCTCTCAAAATAAAAACAGTTACACAAGATTAACAATTTTCCCAAAGTCTTAAAACACACAAGTACCCTAAAAAAAACAACAATTTCAAACCACTTTTCCCTCCCCCATATCAGACCAAATTAAATCAGGGCAAAGGGGATGGTTCCAAACTTTCTTCCTGCTGGAAAATGGGGAATATGCCAGTCCAGGGAGGAAAGGGATGTAGTTTGGCAGCCAATAGTCACAGCTTGATCTAATTCCCAAGGAGCAATCCAATATAACTATAATTTGACCAAATCTGAAGAAAAACAAACCAAAAAATGAATTTACAACAGTCCGAGATAAAAACTGGTCCCACAAGGACTCCAAATTTTGGGCCTCATTTAATTCAAACTTAAAAAACATGAATATTCAGACCCAATATCTAAGTAAAGGTAATGAAACCAAATCTTATTTTCAAGTATTTAAGGATATAATAATTACAATAATCAGACTGGAAACAACAACTATGACATTATTGAATTGCATTAAATTTTTATTGACTATTCTCTGATTATAGAAATCCAATTAAGGAGGAAAAATACAATAAATTACAAAACTTAAGAAATTTTACCTCCAAAACCCCTAAACTGGCCCATTTTACCAATCCTTATATTTTTTAAATCAGTTTGCTAAACTTTTAGCCAAGAACCAATGCTTTGCAACCCTTAAAAAAAAGAAAAAAAGTCTGGAACAGTTTAGGGAGGGGTGGAAGCATTCCATGTTTTTTCCCCCTCTATAAAAAGGAAGGGTGGGTGGGGATGGGAAGGGGAGTGGAATTGGGGATGTGGGGAGGAGGGCAGGGGAAAGGGAAACAAACCAAACTCCCCAGACTAACCAGATACCCAATAATTGGAAATAAAGGGGTTGGAGTTTGGGTCTTTAATTTAAGAATAAGAGATCCCTACCCACCTTGTTGAGGGGTGGATTGGAGGAGGGGCCAACAGGGAAGGGAAAGGAAGGGCCCCACAGCTCCCAGTGCCAGTATCTTTTGCTCCTCAGAGCCCAAAGGCAGGAGCCAGCACTCCCCTACCTCAAAAAGGAAGGAAACAGAAGGAACACACATGGGAAAGTTTAACTCTAACTTAGACAGGTCTCATCTGCTTCCCATCTGCCAGAACTACCTCACTGACTGGAAAGAGAGTACAGAGAGGTCCTTGTCCAGAGCAGGGGAGCCACTGAAACGTCAGCCCTGTACAGAGGAAACAGTGAAACATACATTAGACAAAGGGACTGGCTCCCTGAGCAAGGAACCTTGCAGGTTGTACCTCACTGTCCAAGATGCCCAACCCCCCTCCTAAAAAGAACAAAGGTAAGCCTGAGCACCTGGATCAACATGGAGAACAAAAGATGTTTCTTCATGAGGAAAAAGGAAGCCCCTCTGTGGTTCCTTGTTATTAGCCCCAGAGCACAAGGACCACCAAGTCCTTCCCGGAACAACTGCTGACAAGTTAAAGAAGAAACCCATGGAATGGAGGATCTTACAGAAAAAAGAAGAGAAATTTCAAATTGCACTGGACATCTTGAGAAGAAGGAACACAATTCACAAGCGCAACCTACACTTTGAAAAGAACCAACTTTTTGAGTATGCAAAATTCACCAATTTTAAATGGATGAAAAATATGAATACCAAGAAAAGGTTGGGTTTGCATCCAGAAGGGAACCTTGATCAAAGTAAGAAGAGAATGAGAACAAGTCTTCCAACAAATACAAAGCTGCAACAAGTGAAGTTCGAGGTTGAGGAGAATTTAGACAAAGATGCCCTTGGAAATGTCCACACCTGGCCCAGACACTTTAAAAAAAAAGGAAGAACTTGTTTCCAAAGTCCAAGCACCCTTCCATTTCCCGGCTTCACCTGCCCGTCACAGGCATGAGAGAAATGCCCAGGGTTTCTTCAGGGATTAAACTTTTGATCCTGGAATCACCCAGCCTCATCTCATCCCTCTGGAAGATTTGAAGGGGTCCAGTATGGAAGCATCTGTCAAGACCTTCCTGACAAAAAAGGGTTTGATTGTGTTCTTGGGGTTTTAGGGTCCAGAAATTCATCTCAAAACACTATTGGGAAGTGGGGGGAACAAGACAGAGTGGGGATTGGGCATCTGTAAAAATTCAATCAATAGAAATGGGAAAACTGTTTCTCATCAACAATGTATAATATCACAGCATTCCATCTGAAATAAATTTCCTTCTTCTAGCTTCCGGAACTTTCTATTGGGCCGGCCTCCACAAAGTGGGCATTTTCTTGATTATGAAACAAGCAACAAAAGGCATTTTATGATGTCACATACGGATCCCTTTATCTACATTAAGTCAAACATGGATTTGGAGGGGCCTTCCCTTAATTTCCTCCTTCCCTTCCCAATGGAAAAGGCACCCCTGGTTCCTCATCATTTGGCCCCAAAGAGTCCCGGTAGAGGGGCTGTCCCACGGGTCCTTAATTACTAAGCATGATTCCAAAGTGAAGTAACACTGCCAGGTGACCTTCTACTTTTTGAATTCCTGTTCAAATGGTCAATAAAGGTGATTTTTAAAACCAAGAAATACTGTCTACTTTGATAATACTTCAACACAAAAAGATAGGTCACTTTTTTTTCCCCTTTGGTGGCTGATCTTCCAGCCACCAATTTTAAAAGGGGAGGGTGGCAAAAAGAATAGGGAAAAGCCTTGGAAAAATTAAAGGGAAGGGAAAAAGTTCCAATAAGTAAATAAGGAAAAGCAAAATTTGGAAATGTTTTTCCTGTGGAATAAATAAAATAACCAGCATTCAGAAACCTATCCTAAGGATGCAGTCTCTCTGATGTTTCTCCACTCTTTTTTAAGGTTCCTTTATTAGTATTTCCAACATTTTGAAATCGGATTATAGTTTCCGGTTGTCTGCCTTTGTCTAACTGCAAATTTGGCCAAAATCTGTTTCCTTGGCAGTCCTGTTCTATTGAGAGGGGCGGGTGGAACTCCTCAGGCCCCATTTTTCCCTTTAACCAGATTTGGGCTACCCTCTTGGGGTTTTGAGCACTGCTACTACCTGTATAAGAAGAGGCTGGAGTTAAATGCAAAAAACAGACCTAACTCCTAGTTAAACCATCTAACGGTGGTTGAGATGCCCCCAACTTCCAAGGGAACCAAACAGGGAACTTTTATCCTATCTAAATGGGTTTATAAAGTGCTGTGAAGAATTGCAATAAAATTAGTCTTCAAATGGTAGGAATTGAAGCAAGATGTGTTGCCCAATAGGCTTTTTTTGTCATTTCTGTTTTTATATTTCTTTTATAGAACTTTGTACCCTTTCAGCTCTTATCCCATTATGGAATGCAATCTGGAATATGAGTGACAAGTCACCATGTGTCCGGTTAAAGTCCAATTTAATTTAAACCAATTAAACTCAATCCAATATTTTTGAAAAAATTGAACATGTTTTGCCACAGTTTTCTTATTTTCCTGACCCAGTTCCCCTAATTATCCTGAATAAATCCTGCCTCAGTTTTCCTGCTTCTCAGTTCTGCAAAAGTTCCCTTCCCTCTTTATCACAATACTTGATAGAACATCAGAATGCTTCTCCCTATCCCAAGCTATAACAATATCAGATACTATTTTATCCAAATGCCTTTCCCCATGTCTGGGGTGCCTCCCCCTCATTAGGCTATTCCCTTCTCCAGTGTTTCACCCCATTCTTGTATGCCCTTTCCACCTCAAGCCTTTTATTCTGCCCTCCCTTCCTTACCCTTTCCATCTGAACAACTTTTATATATGTCCTTGAGAACTCTGATTGTTTGCTGGATTATTGGATAGGATATTCTCATTCAGGCTTTGGACCAAACATGGATCCATTGGTCCCAATATATCTCTCCATTTAATAAATTATTCAATAGTCTCTAATTTGTGTCTTGCTCAGTCTCTCATGCATTACAAACGGTAAAATGGCTGTGGTCTCAAGTGCATAAGTGTGAACAGCATTGTGTATCTGGAGGTCCATAAAATATATATTTTTGTTATATATATATAGATATATATGTATATATATGTTTTTGTTGAATGTAGTTTTTATTGCATCATGATCTGAAAAAAGAAAACATTTCCTTTTCTCTTTCTTGCATTTAAATTTGAGGTCTTTATGTCCTTAAATTGGTCAATTTTTAAAGATAAGGTCTAAAGGAAAGTATATTCCTTTTCTATCTCCATTCAATTTTTCTCCAAAGACTAACATACCTAATTTTTCTAATATTCTATTTTTCTTTAATTTCTTTCTTATTTGTTTTTGTGGTTTAATTTGTCTAATTCGGAGGTACAATGTTGGGATCTCCCCACAATTACAGTTTTTTTGTCTTTTCTTTCTTTAACCTCTCAACTTCCTCCTTTAAGAAGTTGGGCCATACCACTTGGCATATATGTTTAATATTGATATTTCTTGTTGTTTATTTGCCCTTTAGCAGGATGTGGTTTCCTTTCCTTATCTTTTAAACGGATCAATTTTTGCTTTTGCTTGATCTGAGATAAGGATCTACCCCTTTTTTTTGACTTCACTAGGCAAATAAATTTTTGTCCACCTTTTGCCTTTTACCCCATATGTATCTCCCTGCTTTAAATGTGTTTTTAAATTTATATTGTAGGGTTCTGACTTTTGATCCAGTCTGCTATCTGCCTCCCTCTTTTGGGGGTTCATCCCATTCCATTTCTTGAATTACTAAATCCATTTCCCAATCCCTAATAACCTCCCCAACCCTCTTTTCCCCTTTTTTATTATTACCCCACTTATACCGATGTAACCCTCTTTAAGGAATCCCCCCTCCCTCCTTTAAATCTTTTTTTTCCCTTATTCTTTTTTTCTTTTCCCTTTTCCTCTACCCCTTTTAATGAGGGCAAGGAAATTTTCTAAAACAAATGTCAATTATTTTTTCTTTGGCCCAACTCTGAAGAGTAAGATTCACACAAGTTCCTCCCCCTCTAAATTCCCTCAGATATGATGTTTCCTTTGCCCTTCGTGGGAATGTGGTTTTCTTTTATCCCTCCTTCCCCTTATTCTGCCATCATCCCTTTTCCCTCCACTTCCCTTTTTATGTGGATATCAGTAAAATTTAAAACATTATTCTTTTTGTTTGCCTCAACGAAATACAATTCTCAAGAATTTAAATTTTTACCTTTTCTATTCTTGAGTTCTATGGTTTGGAGACCAAATTTTTTGTTTAATTCTGGTTTTTTCCTTAGAAACAAAATGGAATTCATTTGTTTCCAATTGTATCCTTCCCTGGAAAAGGTCAGCTTAGCTGGGTAGTTTATTCCTTGGCTGCATCCCAAGTTCTTTTGCCTTTCGAATATCAGATTCCAGGCCCTTTGGTCCTTTAATGAGGCAAGCTGATCTTTGGGATCCTTATTGTGGCACCTCGGTATCTAAATTGTCCCTTTTTTTTTTTTTTGGCGTGTAAATTTTTCCTTAATCTGATTGGTTCCGAAATTTGGACAATATTCCTTGGGTTTTTTTTGGGTTTCTTTCAGAAGGTGTTTGATGAATTCTTTTAATGTCTATTTTACCTTTTGATTCTAATTTACATCTGGGAAGTTCTCTTTTGATGATTTCTTGAAAATAGTATTAGGCTCTTTTTTCTTAATTTTCAAGAAAGTCCCAAATCCCTCGATTATCTCTCCTAAAATCTATTTTCTAAGTCTGTCGTTTTTGAAGTAGATAATTCATGGTTTTTCCAGTTTGTCATTTTTGTTTTGCTTGACTGATTCTTCTCTCTAAATGAATCATTAGTTTCTATTTGTTCAGTTCTAATGTTTAAAGAATTATTTTTCTTCATTAGCTTTTTACCTTTCTGTATATGTCCAATTGGTTTTAAAATGTATTGTTTTGGTCTGTGGAATATTTTCCATTTCACTAATTTTTTTTTTTTTTTTAGTGAATTATTTTCTTTTCAAATTCAAGATCCTACTTTCTTGTGAGTTTGTCTTTTTCCAATTCCACAAATCCTCTTTCTAGTGAATTCTTTATTTTTTCCAATTCACAATTTTATTTGGATTTTTTTACTTTTTCCAACCTTTATTTCAGGGAAGTTGTTGCCCTCTGTAAGCTTCTCTTTCCTTTCCCCATTTATCTTTCTAACTCTCTTTAAGACTTTTTAATGGTCTCTTCCTTGGGAAACATCATGAAAAAGAGGACAGTTGGTTTGTTTGCTATTTGCTGTCTCATCAGGTTTTGTGACCTGCTCTTTTTCTGCATAGGAAGCTGTCGATTTTCCTTTTTTATCTTTTTATTTTATGTTTTAAAGCCTTTAGGGTACCTCCTAGGGCCAAGGGAGTTACCAGCTTCCTCTGCAGAACAGGAGAGATGTAAATCTACTTTAAGCCCAAGGTTTGGGAGTTTTCCCTTTAAAGGAGGTTGGTTCAACACTGGCCGAGCCTTATCCAAATTCCCAATGGGGCTTTGGGGTTCGATTGCCCTAGGCCTGAGATTAAGGGGTGAAAGTGTCACTGCCCCAGGCGAGCCTCTTGTTGGGCTTTGATTAGCATTACCAAACCTCTGATTCTAGGAATTTGCCTGGCAGTCTGCTCCAACGTTCTGCCCCAACTCTCTTCTTGACAAATTGGCCCCCGGCCTTGGCCCTGGCCCAGCCCCTGTAGATTGAAGCTAACCCCTTGTCTTCCAAGCCGTGCAGGATCACAACTGCCCAAAGAAAGCCTGTACTGGGGTTGCAGCTGAGGTTTGGGTGCTGGGATTCAGCTTTACTTTCGGTTTGGGTCTCTCCCGGAACCAATTTCTCTCCCAGTTAGTTGATCCCCCCGGCCCCAAACAAAACCTTTTTGGCGAGGGGATTTTTTCCACTGGGTTGGTTAAACTTTCTTTTCTTTAAAATTGTAGAGTCAAGACTATTTTGAGGCTCCCATAATATTGTAAAAAGGGTAAGAGAAGAGATTAGAAAGTCTTGTGTGCCTTCTTCCCTTCTTTGGCTCTGCCCCCTCACCCAATTTTCCTGCAAATGAACTAAGGTGGTGTATTTTATGTTTAAAATTATTTCAAAACCAAAAGTTGTCATTTGAATTTTTAAAAAAATTAAAATTTTTTTCAAGGGTTCTGAAAGTATGCAAATATGGTACATATCATTTACAAAAAAAACCAATAATCATAAAAGATTTCCAAAATTTGTTTTAAAATCCCACATGGCTTTTTTTCAAAACTGCATATATTTTTGAAAGATTTATTTATTTCAAAATAGGGAAAAACAGAAAAGAAAAAGAAAATATTGACTTGTGCATAACAGAACATGAGAGGATTCAAAATATGAGAAAATAAATTTCTATTTCAAGAAAGTCTATATAATAAACACTATACATTATGTTCAGAGCTGTCCATCTTTGCTTCTTTTTAGGTTTTCCTTTATCCTTTATATTTTCCTACTTTCCCCAAGAAAACATTAAATGATGAAAAATTGATCTGTACAGACATATATTTAGATATCTATAATCACAAACTACATTATATACACTTTGTAAGTCTAAAATGATATTGATTAATTGGCTAAATAGTGTAACTTTCCTATTTTAAAAAATTAAATTTTATTTTAGCTTTAACTTTGAGGATCAATGATTACTAGCCCTGTTTTTTTCCCAAAAAATGCTACTCCTGACCATTTTTTTATGTTTAATATCTCTTTTCCTATCTTTAATGACCTGTTTTAGAATAGTAAATAGTCAAGAAATAAGTTCACTTTTATCAAATTATTACTCACACAACAAAGGTTCCCTCCTATATTCTTTTCCTCCTATTTTTTTCTTTTTCATCCTTTATATTTTTATTTTTTTTCTGGTCTCCTAACTTTTTGGCCTTCCCCTTGCCCAATTTTAGTTTTCAAAGGATTTTTTCATCCCAAGACTTGAATTTCCCATTATACACTTCCAACAATACTATCCAAGGATCAATTCCAATGGAATGGCTATCTTTTTAAATGAAAAGATCCAATTCAGTTGAAATTGATCCAGTGACCAAAGAAATTAAGTTTTACCCCAGAAAGAACACTGGGAAGTAAGTGTGGACCACAACTTAGCATTTGCACTTTTTCTGTTGTTGTTTGCTTGCATTTTTTTCCTTCCCAGATTATTTTTACCTCTTTAAATCCATTTTTTTATTGTGCAGCAAGGAGAACTGTATAAAATTATACATATAATTTAAATTCTTTAACCATGTTTAACATTTATGGGACTGCCCTTTACATGGGGGTGGGGGGAAAAATTAAGGGAAGGTGGGGAAAGTTGGAAAGGGAAGTGTTTGGGGGTCAATGGAAAAATTACCCATGCATATTTTTCCAATAAAGCTTAATTAAAAAAAAAAACTGGAATTTCCCTTTTAGTTGATTTTTTGTTTTCCCTAACTTGTTTCCTTGGGTTCCCCCTTTTAGTATCTCTTGCTTGATTTTTAAAGGTTCCTTCTTATAATTTTTAAAATCAAAGTAACACCCTTAGCCTGGGTTGTGGGGTTCTTTGCCTTGGCCTCAACTTTTCAATTTTTCCCGGGTTAAGTGAAACCAAATCAAAGATGCCACTTTCCTGTATTCCCAAATACAGGAAGGCCCTACTCCCTGCACTTGTACTCATAGGTGGTGTTTACCTTCTTGCCCAACCAAATAGCTGGACTTTAGTACTATTTATCTGCAGAGTCTTTTCAATCTTTTGCCAGTTCAAATGCTGGGACTTTCCACACTGCTTGTGAGGTGAAAGTAACTATTGGCTAGGGGCAGAAGCTACCTTCTAAACCAGCCATCTCTGGGCACTCTGCTTCTTTGTTTTAAACACAACTGGCCTGAAAGGTTTCATTTTTGTAGGTTTTATCTTGGAGGTGATTTTATATTACTTTTGTTTAAAAGAGTTTGTTAACTAGCTGCACAAAATCCTATATAATTATTTTAGTTTCCGGTATAGATGACATGGAGATTTCCCAAGAGCAAAACCTTTATTTTTAAAAAAAATCTTTCTTTGAATTTTCTGATTGTCCCAAGGACCCTCTCCTACCCTTTCTTTTTTTCCCTTGAAGTTCAATTTTGTCTTGTTTGTGGGGGGAAATCTGGAAGCTTGGAATTTTTCACCCCAGCATCTTCCTAAAAAGTGCTCTCCTGTGAATTAATTTTTCTTATTGTTAATGTTTTCACTGATTGCTTGAGATATAAAGGGAACTAACAAAATATGTAACCAAAAGTCATTTCCCAAAAAGCTAAATAATCTAGGGAAAACAACTCTGAGGTTTTATTTCCTATTCAGGCAATTGTCAAAAAGGATAAACGGTTGGGAATAATCAATTTTGACAAACCAGGAAAGATAGACATCTTCTTAGATTAAATATAAATTTTTGGAAATTGGTGAAAGGAAGCTGGAAGCAAATGTTAGAATGTCATTTACTAAGGTAAAGGAAACAGAAGAGGACATATGGACCAATTAAACTTGCAAAGCAAGAAAAGAAACCCAACAATATTACAATAATGTAAAAAAGAAAGAAATTGCAACAAACCAAGAAGAAAGAGACTTAAAAGCTATATTATTATTTACAACAAACTTTAAAAAATAATATGGTTAGAATTATTTTCCTTATTCTTTAAAAGCAGGTTAAAACGTTTAAAAAAAAAAGTCTAAACTTATTGTTATGCTGATTAGATTTATTGATTTGCTTTTTCCTATTCTCTTTTTCAATTTTTGTTCTGAGGGAGAAATATATTGGAAATGACAAAACAAAGTTATTAATAAATGTTTAATGTTATTTTTACCTTGATGGGAACCCATTGAAGAAAGTCAGCAAATTTGATGGCCTTATCTTTTGTAAATGAAATATTTAACATCTGCAAGTTCATATTTTTAAAAAATTTGCCAAACAGGGCACCCTAGGTAGCATAGTTGTTAGAGTTCTGGTCCGAATCATATGAACTTCAGACTGAAGGAGGACCCTTCAAATGAATATAAAGCCCCAATTTTTCCATCCTGTTAAATGGTTTTGGAAGAAAATGGCAAATTACCCAGTATTCCCAAAAGAAAACTTGAATAAAAAGAAATTCATTGATCAACAAAACAATTTAAAAATAAATCAAAAGTTTCCCAACACAGTATTTTCACTTTTTACCACTGATGTTTTTTTTTTTCTTTCTTTTTTCCTTTTTGATCTGATTTTTTCTTTGCAGCATGTACTTGTTGGAAAATAAAGCATTGCACATGTTTAAATATTTGGATTACTTGCTGTCTAGGGAAGGGGTGAGAGGAAAGAAAGAAGAAAACAATTGGAACACAAGGTTTGCAAGGGTAAATTTTGAAACTATGCATATGTTTTGAAAATAAAAAACTTTAATAAAAAATTAAAACAAAGTTTTCCTATGAAAAATATTGTCATATATAATCTTTCTGGATAATAGTTTTTAAAAGGCATTTTTTTCTTTATTTTGGTAGTACATTTCAGATAACACTTGATGAAGAAATGTTTCAGTTCCAACACTTGAATCTACAATTCTTTAAATGCCCTTACAATGGATTGTACATCACTTCTCATAACTGATTTTAAAAAGTCTTTTTTTCCTGTGACTTATTTTTATGAATATTGGCCTTCAGTTAAGTTTGGGACATTAAAATCAAGATATTTTTGATCAGTCAAATCTTATCTCTCAACAGAAGCTACTCTGTCTTTAAAATTAGCAATAATCTTGCCAAGTTTAATAGGTGTTTCCCAATACTTATCTTTCTTGTCTTCTCTGTATACTGTTTCTCTCAAGTATACTTTTTCTCTCTGGATTTTTGTTTTCCTTCCCTAGTCTGAATGGTTATTTTCAGTGTTCCTTGTGGTACACTCAGTAAATCCTTACTGTGGATACATGCCAAAGTTCTCACCTAGTAGTAAGTGTTTTTTTTTTTTTTTTTTTTTTCCGACTCTTCCTCAGTGAGTTCATCAGGTTTCATGGGTTCAATCATAGAGTTGACATATAGTTGTTAATAGCTTACTATGTACTTGGAACTGAACTAATTTGGGTTGGATTTCAATACTCCTACTTATTATATGCTCCTTAAATATAAACTTTAATCATATGTATTCCACATCACACAGTACTTTCAAACAAACCATATAAACTCAAACTTTAGACACAGCTCAAAAATCATCTTCTAGGTATCTACATATATATGCTTCAGAGAGTTGAAGTAATTGAGGCCTAAAGACATTTTAATTTGTGAGTTCATTATTAGTTAGAACACTAATTTCCACATTCTAGTTGAATCATCTCTACCCTACACCCTCTCTGCTGTTTTGTTTTCATTTATTTATTTATTCTCTGTTGCTTTGAAAACAAAAGTACCATTATACTAATGAATTTAATGAGTTACTGTATGCTATGTTGTCATAATTATTTTTAGGTTACTTTTTAAAGAATTGTTTATTCCTTCATTTTTTTCTCAATAATATTTTATGTTTCCAAACATATTTAAAGATCATTTTAAATATTCATTTTTGTAAGACTTTGTGTTCCAAATTTTTCTCCTTTCTTCCTTACTTCCTCCTACGCCAAGACGTTGAGCAATCTGGTATAGGTTAAATATAAACAATTTTTAAAAACATATTTTCATATTTGTCATGTGCAAGAAAAATCAGATAAAAAGGGAGGAAAAGATGAGAAAAACAAGCAAACAAAAAGATGAAAATATATTATCATATTCAGTCTCCATAGTTCTCTTTTCTGCTTGGGATAGCATTTTCTATCCCAAGTGTATTGAAATTGCCTTTAAATCACTGAATTGCTGAAAAGAACCAAATTTATCATAATTGATCTCCATAATTCTATTCTTCCTATGTACAACGTTTTCCTGGTTCTGCTTGCTTCAGTCAGCATCAGTCCATATAAATCTTTTTCAGGTTTTTAAAAACTCATCCTGTTCATCATTTTTAATATATATATATATATATATATATATATATATAATATATATATATAATTTTATATTCTACTACATTCATATACCACAACTTATTGATCTATTCCCAGTTGGTGGTTATTTACTCATTTTCCAATTCCTTGCCACCACAAAAAGAGCTGCTACAAACATTTTTGCACATATGAGCCCTTTCCCCTCTTTTTATGAGCTCCTCAGGATACAGATCCAGTAGAGACACTGCTAAATCAAAAGGTATGCATAGTATTATAGCCCTCTGGTATAGATCCAAATTGCTCTCCAGAAAGCCTAGATCAATTCACAACTCTATCAACAATGCATTAGTACTCCACTTTCCCCATATCCTTTCCAACACTTAATCATTATCTTTTCCTGTCATCTTAGCCAACCTGATAAGTTTCAGGTGGTTCCTCTGACTTATCTGATTGTGCATTTCTCTAATCATTAGTGATTTAGAGAATTTTTTCATATGACTAGAAGTGGATTGGATTTTTTATCTTAAAATTGTCTGTTAATGTATTTTGATTATTTATCAACTGGGAAATGTCCTGTATTCTTACAAATTTGAGTCAGTTCTCTATGTATTTTAGAAATGAGGTCTTTCGATTCTAATAGACTTGTGAAGGAAAATGCCATCCAATTCAGAGAGAGAGAACTATGAAGACTGAATATGGATTAAAGTATAATATTTTAACCTTTTTGTTATTGTTTGTTTGCTTGTTTCTTTTTCTCCTCTGGCTATGATTTTCTTGCCCAGCATATGATGAATACAGACATATTCTTAGAAGAATTGGACATGCTTAACCTATATTAGATTGGTTGCTGTCTGGAGGTGGAGCGAGAAAAGAAAAATTTGGAGCATAAGGTTTTGTAAAGATGAATGTACAAAACTATCTTTGCATGTCAATAAGAAAAAAAAAATATTATTATCATTTTAAAAAAAAATGAAGCCTTTATCAGAAACACTGGTTTAATTTTTTTCATAGTTTTGTGCTTTCTTTCCTTTCTTAGTTGCATTGATTTTGTTTGTGTTATAAGTTTGTAATTTAGTATAATAAAAAAATATAGATTTTATATTTTATAATATTCTCTATTTCTTGTTTGGTCATAAATTCCTTTCTTCTCCAATGATTTGATAGGTAAACTTTTAACATTATTTTGATATGGAGTATAAGATACCTTGTTTCTGTCATACCATTTTCCAGCTTTTCCAGCATTTTTTGTCAACTACTGAATTCTTATCCCAGAAGGTGGCGTCTTTGGGTTTATACAACAGTAAATTGATTACTATAATCTTTGACTTTTTGTGTCTTGTGTATTTAAGTTACTTTTAAAACTTTTTGTTTGTTGTTATCATATCCTTGAACTTAGAATGTGGAATGTTAATTCCCTAACATAAAGTATATTTCAATTCATTTACAATATCCTTTTTTACTCTAGTACTCTAACACATTGATACCTTAATAATAGATACCTATTGTCTTTAACCATATAGTTTATGCCCCAGATCCCTGCAATAATCTCTTATAATGCAAAGGAGAACCTGGTGGGCAACTGATCCACCAGAATCATCAGAAATGCTTAAAGGAAGGAAAATTTCTAAGATGTGTTTATTTTGCATTGTTGGGTTCCTGAGCTCAAAGAAAACTGAGAACTGGAAAGAATCTTTTAATGCATACCAAAGGAGAACAGAATGCCAAAGAAGAAAGGGGGAGAGAGCGTTAAACTCATGAATCATATGTCTTATTTGAGCTAACATCTTTTTAGCATAGACTTTTCATTTCTGGATTCACTATTTGACAACATTTTCTGGGGAAAATTAGAAAATAGTATGGCAGAAACTAGGTATATATCAACATCTCAAACCCTATACAAAGATAATGTCGAAATGGATTAATGATTTACACATAAAGGGTGATACTATAAGCAAATTAGGAGAGCAAGGGATGGTTTACCCATCAGATCTTTGGAGAAGCGGGAAATTTATGGCCAGAGAAAAACTAGACAACATTATGAAATGCAAAATGGATAATTTTGATTACATTAAATTAAAAGGTTTTGCAGGGCAGAACCAAGATATCACAGAAGAGACAAAATTTTATCTGAGCTCTCCCTAATCTCCCTCAGATCAACACCAAATCAAACCTCTGAACTGGTTTTGGAGTGACAGAACCACAAATATTTGGAATGTAACAAATTTCCAGCAGGAGATATTTTGCAAAAACTTCAGAAAAGGTGTGTTTCTATTGGGCATTGAGGAGGAGCTGAGCACAGGTACAGTGCTCAGGGTGGTGTAGTGTCCAGCACACTGAGGAATATAATGAGAGGAATCTCAGCAGTATTGGCTACTCTGTATTAGTTGCAAGCCAGTATAGCAGCAAATGAGCTATAAGACATCCATCACAAATACAAAAGGCAAATAGTTAGCCCCTCAGCCCCAGAATAATGTGGGATTTGGCTATATCCACCTCAGCACCAGAAGTTAGTTAGCACCAACCCAGCACAGTCACTATCACCTGTAGAGGAAACTTGGACAATCTCCCTTTGCCCTAAAGCAGACCTCAACCTTTAAAAAAAAAAAAAAAAGAACAATAAAGCAAAAAGAACTCTGACCATAGATAATTTTCATGGAGAAAGAAAGAATATATTTCAAATCCTGAGGACACTAAAAGCAGATCATCTTCAGGTGAAATTTTAAAGGAAATATGAATTGATCCTCATCTTACAAGGCTCTTTTAGAAAAATTCAAAAAAGCATCTTAAAAGAAAGTTAGAAGAAAATGGGGAAAGGAAATGACAACTTTGCAAAAGGGTTTGGAAAAGGAAACACAGAAATTATCTGAAGAAAACTGCTTAAAAATAGACTTAATGAAATGGAAAAAGCAAATAACTCTTTACAAAATGGAAAAATAAAACAACTTCTTGAAAACAGAATTTATGAACTGGGAAAAAAATACATTGAAGAAAACAACTCATTTGAAAATTCAACTGGCCAAATACAAAAAGAGCTAAAAAGACAAGTGAAGAAAATATTTCATTAAAATTAAAACTGAACAAATGGAGATGAATGACTCAATGAGACATCAAGAATCAGGCAAACAAAACCAAAAAGTGAAAAATAGAAAAAATATAAAATACCACGTTGGAAAACAATTGACCTAAAAATAGATTTAGGAGGCACCATCTAATGATTATTGGACTTACTGAAAACCATGAGCCTAGACATCATCTTTCAGGAAATCATCAAGGAAAACTGCACTGATGTCCTAGAACCAGAAGGCAAAAACAAAACAAAAGAAAACAAAACAAAACAAAACCAGAAGGTAGAAAGAATTCAATGGATTTAAGGATCAATGTTGAAAAATTATCCATGCATATGTTTTGAAAATAAAAAGCTTTAATTAAAAAATAATAATTCACCAATCACCTCCTGAAAGAGATCCAAAATGAAAACTACAAGGAATATTGTAGTTAAATTTCAGAATTATTAGGTCAAGGAAAAATATTGCAAGCAGCCAGAAACAAATGATTCAAATATCAAGAAGCTAAATCAGGATTACCCAGGAACTAGCAGCTTCTACCTTTAAGGATCAAAGGGCCTAGAATCTGATATTCCAAAAGGCAAAGGAACTTGGATTGTAGTCAAGAATCAACTATTCAACTAAATTGAGCATTATCTTTCAGGGAAGAAGATGGACATTCAATGATACAGGTGAATTTCATTTATTTCTTTTTTTTTTTTTTTATTTAATAGCCTTTTATTTACAGGATATATACATGGGTAACTTTACAGCATTAACAATTAGCAAACCTCTTGTTCCAATTTTTCACCTCTTACCCCCACCCCTCCCTAAATGTCAGGATGACCAGTAGATGTTAAAATATATTAAAATATAACTTAGATACACAATAAGTATACATGACCAAAAATTATTTTGCTGTACAAAAAGAATCAGACTCTGAATTATTGTACAATTAGCTTGTGAAGGAAATCAAAAATGTAGGTGTGCATAAATATAGGGATTGGGAATTCAATGTAATGGTTTTAGTCATCTCCCAGAGTTCTTTTCTGGGTATAGCTAGTTCAGTTCATTACTGCTCCATTAGAAATGATTTGGTTGATCTCGTTGCTGAGGATGGCCTGATCCATCAGAACTGGTCATCATCTAGTATTGTTGTAGAAGTATATAATGATCTCCTGGTCCTGCTCATTTCACTCAGCATCAGTTCGTGTAAGTCTCTCCAGGCCTTTCTGAAATCATCCTGTTGGTCATTTCTTACAGAACAGTAATATTCCATAATTTTCATATACCACAATTTATTCAGCCATTCTCCAACTGATGGACATCCATTCAGTTTCCAGTTTCTAGCCACTACAAAAAGGGCTGCCACAAACATTCGAGCACATACAGGTCCCTTTCCTTCTTTATAATCTCTTTGGGATACAATCCCAGTAGTAACACTGCTGGATCAAAGGGTATGCACAGTTTGATAACTTTTGAGCATAGATCCAAACTACTCTCCAAAATGGTTGGATTCGTTCACAACTCCACCAACAATGAATCAATGTCCCAGTTTTCCCACATCCCTCCAACAATCATCATTATTTTTCCTGTCATCTTAGCCAATCTGACAGGTGTGTAGTGGTATCTTAGAGTTGTCTTAATTTGCATTTCTCTGATTAATAATGACTTGGAGCATCTTTTCATATGACTAGAAATAGTTTCAATTTCTTCATCTGAGAATTGTCTGTTCATATCCTTTGACCATTTTTCAATTGAGAATGGCTTGATTTTTATAAATTAGAGTTAATTTCTATATATTTTGGAAATGAGGCCTTTATCAGAACCTTTGACTGTAAAAATATTTTCCCAGTTTATTGCTTCCCTTCTAATCTTGTCTGCATTAGTTTTGTTTGTACAAAACTTTTCAGTTTGGTATAATCGAAATTTTCTATTTTGTGATCAGTAATGATCTCTAGTTCTGCTTTGGTCATAAAGACCTTCCCCTTCCACAGGTCTGAGAGGTAAACTATCCTATGTTCCTCTAATTTATTAATAATTTCATTCTTTATGCCTAGGTCATGAACCCATTTTGACCTTATCTTGGTGATACGGCGTTAAGTATGGATCAATGCCTAGTTTCTGCCATATTAGTTTCCAATTTTCCCAGCAATTTTATCAAACAGTAAGTTCTTATCCCAAAAGCTGGGATCTTTGGGTTTGTCAAAGACTAGGTTGCTATATTTGTTGACTGTTTTATCCCTTGAACCCAATCTATTCCACTGATCAACTAATCTATTCCTTAGCCAATACCAAATAGTTTTGGTAACTGCTGCTCTATAATATAATTTTAGATCTGGTACAGCTAAGCCACCATCATTTGATTTTTTTTTCATTAATTCCCTTGAAATTCTTGACCTTTTGTTTTTCCATATGAACTTTGTTGTTATTTTTCTAGGTCATTAAAATAGTTTTTGGGAGTCTGATTGGTATAGCGCTAAATATATAGATTAGTTTAGGTAATATTGTCATCTTTATTATATTTGCTCGCCCTATCCAAGAACAAATTGAAACTAATGATTCATTGAGACAGCAAGAATCAGTCAAGCAAAACAAAAAATGACAAACTGGAAAAACCACGAATTATCTACTCACAAAAACGACAGACTTGGAAAATAGATCTAGGAGAGATAATCTGAGGATTATTGGACTTTCTGAAAACTATGATGAAAAAAAGAGCCTAGATACTATTTTACAAGAAATCATCAAAGAGAACTGCCCAGATGTAATAGAATCAGAAGGTAAAATAGGCATTGAAAGAATTCATCGAACACCTTCTGAAAGAAACCCTAAAATAAAACCCCAAGGAATATTGTGGCAAAATTTCAGAACTATAAGATTAAGGAAAAATTTCATTTATTTCTGATGAAAAGGTGAGAGCTGAACAAAAAATTTGATCTCTAAATACAGAACTCAAGAGAAGCATCAAAAGTAAAAAGGAAAGAACTCTTAAGAACTCTCTCTGTTATAAATATATATGGAGAGTGCAGGTATAATTTGATTTTACTATGATGATATAATATTTATATATATATATATATATATATATATATATATGAAACTAGAGGGTGAAAGGGGATTGTACTGGGAAAAGAGGAAAATGAAGATAAAAGGAGGGAAATTACATCTTATGAAGAGGGAAAGATCTATTATACTTGAGGGAAAGAAGGGAGGGGATGAATATTTTGTGAATCATAACTCAATATTTGATAGAGAGAATATCAGAATATTTGGCTTCATAGCCTATATAAGGCTTTTACTCTATAAGGAAGTGGAGGGAAAAGAGCAAAGGAAAGGGAGAGGTTAATAGAAAGGAAAACAGAAATATTAGGGGAAAGGTATAAGAAAAGGGAGGGGCTGTAAAGGGGAGGACTGTTTGATGGAGGTGGTAGTCAGAAGTAAAATATTGAGGAGGAGGAAAGGAAAGGAAAAGCATATCTTGGAGTAAATAAGATAGCAAGAAATGTAGAATTAGTCATTTTAATTGTGACTGTGAATGGATGAACTTTCGATAAAAAGAAGATGATAACAACTACATTAAAAGCCAGAATCCTACAACATATTGTTTACAAGAAACACTTTTAAAATAGAGTGATACATACAGAGTAAAGGTAAAAGACTGGTGGAGCAGAATCTATTATGCTTCAGGTGAAGTAAAAATAAAAATAAAAATAAAAAGCAGGGATAGTGATCCTGATCTCAGATCAAGCAAAAGCAAAAATAGATCTGATTAAAAGAGATTAGGAAGGAAACTATACCTTGCTACTAAAGGTACCATAGCTAATGAAGTAATATCAATAGGAAACATATACACCAAATGGCAAGGCATCCAAATTCCTAGAGAAATTAAAAGAGATGCAAGAAGAAATAGACAGCAAAGCTATACTATTAGGTAATCTCAACCTTACTCTCTCAGAATTAGATAAATCAAGCCACAAAATGAATAAGAAACGAGTTAAGGAGGTAAAAAGAATTTTAGAAAAGTTAGGTATGATAGCTCTTTGGAGAATATTGAATGGAGACAGAACGGAGTATACATTTTTTGGCAGTTCATGAAACATATACAAAAATTGTCTATATATTAGGCATAAAAATTTCAAAATCAAATGCCAAAAGGCAGTAAATATATCCTTTTCAGATCATGATGCAATAAGAATCATATGTAATAAAGAGCCAGGGAAAATGGACGAAAAATTTATTGGAAACAAAATAATCTGATCTTAAAGAATGAGTGAGTGAAACAACAAATCATAGACACAATCAATAATTTCATCCAAGAGAATGACAAAATGAGACAACATACCAAAATTTATTGGATGCAGTCAAAGCAGTTCTTTAGGGAAGTTTTATATCTCTAGATGCTTGCTTGCATAAAATAGAGAAACAGAAGATCAATGAATTGAGCATGCAACCAAAAATGCTAGGGAAAAATCCAACAATAACAACTAAAAAATCCCCCAAGTAAATACCAATTTTTGAAATACTGAAAATAAAAGAGGAAATTAATAAAATTGAAAGGAAAAAAATGACTGAACTGATAAACAAAACTGAGGGCTGGTTTTATGAAAAAACCAACAAAATATGTAAACCTTTAGTTAATTTGATCAGAAAATTGAAATTTGAAAATCAAATGATTAGTATAAAAAATGAAAAAGATGAACTTTTCACCAATGAAGAGGAAATTGGAGAAATAATTTGAAACTATTTTGCCCAACTGTATGCCAAAAAATGATAATCTAAGTGAAATGGATGAATATTAACAAAAATGTAGAATGCCCAGATTAAAAAGGAAGGAAACAAATTACTTAAATAGTCCCATTTTAGAAAAGGAAATTAAAAGGGAAGCAATAAACTGGGGAAGAGGGGATTACATTTAAGGCTTCTGATAAAGGCCTCATTTCTAAAATATATAGAGAATTGACTCAAATTTATAAGAATTCAAGTCATTCCCCAATTAATAAATGGTAAAGGATATGAATAGGCAATTTTCAGATGAATTAAAACCATTTCTACTCATATGAAAAGATTCTTTAAATCATTATTGATCAGAAAATGCAAATTAAGACAATTCTGAGATACCATTACATACCTCTTAGATTGGCTAAAATGGCAGGAAAAGATAATGACAAATGTTGGAGGCGATGTGGGAAAACTAGGACACTAATACATTGTTGGTGAAGTTTGAACTGATCCAGGCTTTCTGGAGAGCAATTTGGAACTATGCCCAATGGGCTACAAAGCTGTGCATATCCTTTGATTCAGCAGTGCCACTACTGGATCCGAATCCCAAAGAGGTCATAAAAGAGGGAAAAGGAACCACATGTGCAAAAAAAAAGTTTTGTAGCAGTTCTTTTTGTGGTGGCAAAAAATTGGAAATTGAGTGAATGTCCATCAATTGGGAATGACTAATAAACATTGGTATTTGATTGTAATGGAATATTATTGTTCTGTAAAGATGACCATCAGGCTGATTTTATAAAGAGCCTGGAAAACCTTAATTGAATTGATGCTGAGTGAAGAGAGCAGAACCAGGAGAATATTGTACTCATTAAAAGCAAGATTGTATAATGATTAATAATTATAATCTTAGCCTTCTCATCAATACAATGATCTAGGATAATTCTAATAGACTTAGGGTAAAAAATACCACAAACCTCCAGAGAATGAACTGAATGCAGATTGAAGCATATTGTTTTCACTTTTGTTGTTTTTGTTGTTGTTTTCTTTTTCAACATTTTCCCTTTTGTTCTGATTTTTCTTTTATAACATGACTGTATGGAAATATGTTTTAAAATGATTGTACATTTATAAACCTATATCAGATTGCTTGCTTGTCTTAGAGAGAGGGGAGGTAAGGGAGGAAGATATAAAAAAATTCAAACTCAAAATGTTACAAAAATGAATGTTGAGAACAATCTTTTCATATAATTGGGGAAAATAATATTAAGTGGGGAAAGAATTTTGATTCCTACTATATTCTATTCCAGTTAACTTTGGCACATCAACTTATAGCACTGTGTTCATTGGGGTGTTTAATAAATACTACTTAGAGATGCAGACATTGTACATTCCCCTATGAATAATTCTAAATGAACACTTTTATGTGTGTATTAAACTGCCTTACAGAGAAAATGGTAATGGAAATGATGTTATATTGGAATACTTGTTTTGTTCATTTTTTTCTTTGCATTATTATGTACCTACTATATGCAGGTTCTATGTTCTGTACTTGACACATAATATTTCATTTGATTATCACAATAATTATGAGAGGTAGGTACAATTATTATCTATATTTTGGAGATGTGGAAACTGAGACAAGGTAATTCAGCTAGTATCTAAGGCCAGACTCTCAATTTCCTGATACAAGGCCTCAATTTCTATTTATTGTATCACCTACACTATGTAATATTAGTGAAGTTTATGATTTATTGAATTGATTGTGTAGACAAAAAATGATGAAGAAATGTTAATAATATAGGATAAACTTGAAAATGTTGTATGCATACACTTTTTTGGGGGGTGAAAGAGGTAGTTGTTAAATATTTACCAATGCACCACTGCAAAAATCACAGCATGAAGAAGAATATAAAATATTAGAAAGATAGGTTGGAGAAAAATTGGACACATTTTGTAGAGTGTCTTATTTAGTGTACAGAGGGAGACACTGAAATCTTAAAATCTGCCCAGAGTGCAGAGGTGTCATCAAATACAGAGAGTTGGTACCCAACAAGCATCTGTGCATCACTGGCACAAAATGCCAGTGCTCTGATCCCATTTGTTGCAGAGCATGATGGGCCCAACTACTTGTGATCAACATAGGGGAAAAAGAGTTCTTCTGTGAGAAGACCAGAGGCTACTCTGTGATTCCTGGTTGTCACCCCAACAGCCCAAGAATCACCAAATTCTTCTCTTGGAAACAGCTACTGATGAGTGAAAGAACAGGCTCCAGGAGACATGGACTGTCTTAAAAAAAAAAAAAAAAGAGAGAGAAATTTAAATTGGACACAGTGAGAAAGAGAGGACACTTTAAGAAGTATACCTATACTTTGAAGCTGTCAATTATGTCTAAATATGGGAAGATGCCCCAGTTGTGATGGGATGAAGAATAGCAACATATGAAAAGGCTGGACCAGAGACAATGTGGTCAAACTGGAGGAGAACAAGTACAAAATGTTCCAACACATCCAGAATCTGCAATGAGAGGTCAGAGCCAAGATGGTGGAGAAGTAGACAGGACTTTACTTGAGCTCTCCATGGCTTCCCTCAGAACTAGATCAAGTCTGTAAACACATTTTGGAATCACAGAACCCACAAAATATTTGGAGTGTAACAAATTTTCAGTAGCAGATATCTTGGAAGAATTTCAGGAAAGATCTGTCTCAATTGAGCAGGGGGATGCAGCCCAGTACAGGTGAGATGCAAGGAGACCCAGAGGAGAGAGGCTCCTCGTGGAGAATATAGTGATAGCTTCTCAGCTAAAATACAGCAGGGTTGGCTGCTCTGTCCTGGTTCAGAAGAGAAACTGCAACAAATGATATTAGAAGTAGAGGAGAATTGAACAAGATGCCTGCAGAAATTTTCCAGGCACTTTGGAAAGGAATGAGGAGCTGTTCTTTCAAGAATCAGAGCTTGCTTACATTTCCTAACCCACCTGCCCCAACACAGGATTGATAGAAGTGCTCATGAGTTTCCAGAGGGATATAACTCTTGATCCTGAATCAGCCAATTTTCATCTTTTCCTGTCTGAAGATTTAAAGGAGGTTCAGTATGGAAGTGTCCATCAAGACCTGCCTGAGAAAAAGAAAGATTTTGCTGTGCACTTGTTGTTTTAGGGGCCCAAACTTTCACCTCAAACAAACGCATGTAAAGGGGATAAAAACCAAAACAATGTTTCAGTTAATGAAAGGGAAAGCTTCCTTCATTGGGTTTTAAATTTGGTTTTTTCGAAATAATTTTTCCTTGTTTAAAGGGTTTAATTATCCTTTGTAAAGTGGGCTTTTTATTGTTTAAAAAGGGTTAGTTTTTTTGCAAAAAAATTTATAATTTTAAATAGTTGGGTTTTTATTTATTTTTTTCCTTTTGAAAAATTTTAATTTTAACCCTGGATTCTAGAACCCAAACCCTAATTACTGGGTGATTTTATGGAAGGTAATAAACCCATACTTTTTATTTATTTGATCTGTTAAAGGTTTCTTAAATCTTTTTATTAAAACCAAGGAAATAAAGTTTTTGTTTATTTTAGAATTAAAAAAAAAAAATTTTGGGAAATTCGTTGGTTGGTTTTTCTTCCTAAACAGAATAAACAAAAAGGAAATTAAGAATAAGGGGGAAAAAAATGGAGTTTTCCTGGAAAAGGGAAAATTTTAAAGAAACAAATTTTAAAAATAAAAAAAAAAAAGGAAAAAAAAAAAAAGGGGGGGAAGAAGGGGGGGAAAAAAGGGGAAAAGGAAGGCTCCAAAAATTTGAGAAAAGAAATTGGGGGAATTTTCCAAATATTTTGATTTTTTTTTTAAATTTTTTCCCTTTAAAATCCTTTTTTTTAATATTACACTGGAACCAAAAAAATTAAAAGTCAATATTTCCATTTAAAATTTAACATTTTTTAAAACCCATTCCTTGGTAAAATTGAAATGGAAACCCCCTGGTCTAAAGTGTTTTTAAGGGTTTTCAGAAAAAAGGAAAAAAAAAAAAACTTTTTAAGTTTTTGGTAAAATTTTATTTCACTCATTTATTTTTTTTGTTCCTATTTGAAATCCAATTTTTCACCGGAAAATGGTTTTTCTCTATTAGAAAAAAAACCAAAATATTTGTTCTTAAAGTGGGCCCCCTTCCCCTTTTTATTCCTTCCCCTATTTCCCTTTATAAGTTTTCAACCAAGGAATTTTTTTTTTGGACAAAAAGAAAAGGGATCCTTTTCCCCTTTTTCCCCCCCTTAAAAATTTTTTTTTGGAGATAATTATTTCCCTTATAGAACATTTTTATCCCTTTTTTATTTTTGCATTTTTTCAACCAATTTAGCCCCGATGACTTTTTTTGTTAAAAAGTTCTTTATTTCAAGCTCACCTAGGAAAATTTAAAACTTTTTCCCCTTTGATTTTTTTCTTGATTCCTTTGTTTTTAAACCTTTAAATTTCAATTTCATTAACTTGGTTTTTCCTTTAAAGCTTTTAAAACCTTCCAAAGTTAAAAGGGCCTATTAAAGAAATAATTCCTTTAAAATTAAATTCTTTTTTTTTGGGAAACGAAAAGAAAAACCCTTAAAAAATCAACAAGGTTTTTCCTTTGGAAAAAAGATTGGGGCCCTTTTCCAATAACAAACCCAAAGGGGCCTTTTTCACGGGAAACTCTGTTTTTCCCGTGGGAGATTTTTTTAATCTTTCCGGTTTTTTTGCCAAGGCCTTTCCTATGGAAAAACTTTTCCCAATTGCCAAAATTTTTGCTTTTTCTTTTTTAAAGGCTTCCTGCCCTTTTCCCCTTTCGGGGGTATCAATAAAAGAAATTTTTTTTTTTTTTAAACCTTTTTTTTATTGATGGGGAAAAATTTTTAAAATTAAAACTCTTGTTAATTTTTCCCTTTAAACCCCTTTCCCAGATAGGACCCTTTGGTTAAGGGAAATTAAAATTTTAGTCAAATTAAGTTAATACTAAAAGTTATTTTGGGAAAAAAAATTCGAAATTTTTTAAATTTGTAAAAATAAAAGGGATTTTTTTGGGTTTTGAATTTTTTTAAAGGTTTTTTTTTTTAATGGCTTTTATGTCCTTAAATATTTGGTTCCCCTTTTAGGGAATTAAACCAGGGTCTATTTAATTGTGGGGATTAAATGACTCCGGTCCCCATTTTCAAGATAGTTGGGAAGTTCCCAGGTTTTGTATCCGGGCACAAAGAAAGAATTTTAATACATCAATTTATTAGCTTTAAACTTTGGCTCATTTCCTTTTTAAAAAAAAGGGCCCAAAATTGGAAAACAGGCCCTTTCCTTTTTAAAAAAAACCCAAAAACTGTGGATAATTTAATTTTATAACTTTGAGTATTTTAAATTTAAAAATTTTTCTTAACTACCAACAATCAAATTCCCTTTCTTATCCCTAAAACACTTTTTTTTTTAAAAAATTTAAACAATGGGTTTGGGTTTTTGATTGTCTTTTTTTTCCATTTAATATTTTTCATTTTAAACTAAAAAATTTTTTTAATTTGTCTGCTACCCAAATTTTTAAAAATTTTTTAAAAAAATTTGGTTTTTTCTATATTTTGTGGGTTTTATCAAACCCTTTTGATTAAAAATTTTTCCCTTTATTGCTTCCTTCTTATTTTTTAAATTTTTTTTTCAAAACTTTTCATTTTATTTAAATTTTTTTTTTCGGGGAAATCTACCTTTTTCAAAAGCCCCCCCGGGGGGTTTAAAATTTCCAATTTATTAACCCATTCTTTTGATAGAATGGGTCAAATTTTTAAAATTTTTTTTAATTCATTTTTTAAAAATTTTTAAAAGGCAGGAAGCCCCAATTTTTTACCATATTTGCTTGCCTTAACAAAGAAAAGAGAGGGAAATTAACTGTTTTTTTGGGATTTAAGATTACGGAAGGGCACCCAATTTAAAACTTTTTTTTTGTTTCCAAAAATCCTTTGGGAAATTTATTTCCAAGGGGATTTGGGACCTGAACTCCCTTATTTCATCCGCCAAATTTGGGAAGGACCCCTTGGTGTCCAAATTAAACAAAGGTTTAACAGGCTCCTTTAAAAGGATTGGATCCCCTTCAAAAAACCTTTGGGTTTGAGGGAAAAGAAAAAGGAAAAGGAAATTTGAAATTGTCAAAGAAAGGGGAAATTTTTTATTTTTTAAAACCCGGTGCTCTTAAAAAGTTTTTTTCGGGTTCCATTTTATTTTTTCAATAAAAGGGGACAAGTTTCAAAAAATTTTTTTAGTTTTAAGGGCCTTTTCCACCCCCTTTTTTCTTTTTATTTCCCTAAAAATTCCTTGTTCACCATTTTCTGTTCCTTGTTTAATGGGGCCGTAAGGAAAATTCCCGGGGCGGGGGAGGTCGAAAAAATTTCATTTTTGTTTCTTTTGCTTTGTCAAAAGACTTGATTCAAAATTAAATTTAAATCCTTGCACAAAAAAAAGGGTGGGACTTTTAAAAAAAAAAATCAAAATAAAAAAAGGGGGAAGGGGATGTGAAAAAGGGAAAATTTTAAAAAAGGGAAAATTTTTAAATTTTTGGGCCCTTAAAAAAGAAAAAAAAAATTTTCTGGGAAAAAGGTTTGGCTTTTGGTCCTAAAAAAATATTCCGGAATTTCAAAATAACCCCAAAAAAAAAGAAGATATTGAATTAAAATTTAATGAAGGAAAGGCCCCAAAATGCCCAAAGGGTTTGGGGCGAATTTTGGGTTTGTTTGTAAGGGAAGGGGGGGGAGCGGGCCCAAGGGGAAAAAAAAAAATTTGTGGAAAAATTTTTTTTATTGGATATAAAAAAAATTAACCCAAAAACCCTTTACAGATTTTAAGAATGACCCAAATAAGCCTTAATTTTAAAAATTCCTTTAAAAAGCCCATTCTGGGTGGGAAATCTTAAAGGGTAAAAAACCCAAAAATTTCAACATAAATTCTTATAAATTTTAATTTTTATTGGCCGGGTTTTGGTTTAAGAAATCTTTATTCAATTTAAATTTTTTTTAAAAAAAAAGAAAGTCAAATTTAATTAGTTAACCAATAAAAACAATTTAAGTTTTTTTTTGAAAAAAAAAGAATAAAAAATTTATTTTAAATATAGGAAAATTTTTTTTTTGATATAAAATTAAAAAATTTAAAATTATTGGGATCTTATTTAATTTTGAAAATGTTTAATTTAAAATTAAATTAAAAGGGTTTGGGGTTTAGGTGGATTTAAAAAAAGGGGAAGAAAAAAAAGAGGAAAAGGAAAAAAAAAAAGGAAGAAAAGGGAACAAGGAAAGGGGGGAATGGGTTTTAAATTTTCCCCTTAAGGATTATTAAGGAAAAAATTTTAAAAAAATTTTAAATTTAAAAGGGAGAAGGGTTTGATTATGTTGGGGATGCAAAATAAAATTTTTAAAAAAGCAATGATAAAACAAATTCAACTCTTGTTAAAACAGGGAAGCGATAATAATTACTTTTTTTTTTTTTGTTTTTATTTTTAAAATTAGTTTATGGTTTTTCAAATTTTTTTAAAATTTAATTTTCCCATTTTTCCCTGCCTGAGGGGGAATTCAATTTTTTAGGGTTTTATTTTCTTTTAAACAAAACAATTTCTTTAAAAAAATATAAAAGAAAAAATGCAAAATCAAGTGAAAAATAAAAAAAAAAATTTTTTTTTTTCTTTAATCCTCTTGGTTAGTTTTTTATCAAATCTTGAAATTGGTCAAAATTCCACTTCTGGGAAAATCATTTTGATAAATTTGTTAAATTTGATGTTAAGGAAGATTCCCAGTTCTCAATTGTTAATCATTATAAATTAGGCTAAAATCCTTCCTGAATTTTAAAAAAATATTCCAAAAAAATAACCACACCAAATTTTAAGATTTCCCTTTTCCCCCATTTTTTTTCTGAAAAAAACTAAAAGTAGATTAAATTTCCAAAAAAAATTCAAAATCCAAAATTAAAATGAAATTCAAAATTGGGTTTTAAAAATTAATTAATTGAAATTAGGGGTTTTTATAAAAAATAAATAAATCCAAAGGAATTTATTTAAGAAAGAAAAAAAAATAAGATAAAAAGGAAAAAAAAATAAGAAAATTGAAGAAATAATTTAAAGAAATTATTTTATTATTCTTTTAAAAAATTTAAGAAATAAAGTTTTAAAAAAATTGTTAGATTAAAAAAAAGGGAAAAAAAAAAGCAAAGTTAATTGAAGCCAAAAAAGGTTTTAAAATATTTATTTTAAAATGAAAAAACTTGAAATTAAACATTTTATTAAAAAATTAAATATTGATATTGTTTTTTAAATCTAAAAATTTTTTAAAAATAAAATTTTCATAATTTAATGTTTTAAAAAAAATATAAAAAAATACCCAACCAGTAACTCAAATTGATAGTTTTTTAATAAGATTAAAAAAGCAAAAAAACAAAAGAATTTTCATGTTTTTTACAAGAATATTTTTTTGAAATTCCCTATTAAAAATGATAAATGGAATATTTTAAATTTGATTCAAAAATTTTTTAAATTTTCAAATAAAGAAAAAAAAAAAAAAAGGAAAAAGGTGGGAAAAAGTTTATAACATTTAAGAAGCCCATCCAAAAAAAAAGAATTTGTCAAATAAAAAAAAATTAACCCCAATTAAACTTTTTTAACAGAGTTTTCCAAAAAAATCAAAAATTTTAACCATATTAAAAATTTTAATTAAAAGGAAAAAAATTAATTATAAGAATTAATTTAAAAATTTTTTAACAAAATTCAAAATGATAAAAGGAAAAGAAATTTTTTTATAGGAAAAAACTAATTCAGGTTGGATGTGAAATTACAATTTTTGAATTCTGAATTTGTTCAAAGAATTAAAAAAAAATCAGATTTGATACAATAATATTTTTTAAAAAGATTAAAGACTTAAAAATTGAAAATACCTTTTCCAGATAATTTCATTAATTTTTCCCCCGGAAATCACTAATTTAAAATCCCAAATAGTTTTAGGGAAATTCAGTTTTACCTCATGAAGAAGGATTTGGAAGTAACCGGGAAGAATTTCATATTAAAAGTCAGACCACACAACCCCGCAAAATAACCCAGGCCCAATTCCCCAATTTTTTTTTCCCCCAACCCCAAAAGTCAAAAAAACATAGGCTTTAAAGGAGGGAACCATTTTATCCAATCATTAAAATAATTTAAAAATTCTTTTACCCTTGAGACCTAAATTTTAAACCCCAGCCCTTACTTCCCCTTTTTTTATTTTGGAACCAGGTGGTAAATGTCCCGACTAGGGGGCCCAGGGGTTTAATTTCCAAAAGGGGTAAAGTAAAAGGATTTACCCCTTCCTGAATTAAGGGAAGAAACCAAAAGTGGGGGTCTAGGGTTTTGGGGAAGGGCTTATTAACCAAACCCCCGGGAGAAACAAAAACAATTCAAGGCATTGGCCCCTCCCCCTAAAGGGCTGAGGGTTAAAAATAAGCAGCAAGAGCAGTGAAAAATTAAAAATGGGTTTAAAGTCCCAAAGGTTGAAAAATGAAACAACGTCCAAACACCCTTCAGACCAAGAATCCAAAAACTTTGCCATTTTCAATTGGAACCAAATTTATCCTGGGTTTAACCCAAAACTTTTATATTAAAGAATGATTCAAATTTTAAGTCCTTAAAACCCTTACCTTTCCCAGGAAACCAATGTTTTCAATTTTCGTTTTGGAAAAGATTCCTGGGGTTTTAAATATTCAGAAAAAGGGGGAGGGTTTTAAATCCCACCTTTTAGCCGAGTTTTACCCCATTTCAGTTTTTTAAAAAAAATTTCCTATTTTAAATTCCAAAATTTTAATGTAGAGAACCAATGATTCCTAGGGTTTAAGCCCATTAGAAAATCCAATATTCCTGACTTTTAAAAATACAAAATCTTAATTTGCTAGGAACAAAATTTTCCCTTTTTAAAACCCCAAGAATCCAAATTCCGAGGGTTTCAAAAAAAATTTTTTTTCAGACATCCAAATTCCTATTTTCTCCTTTCCAAAATCAAAATTTTGGGGTTTTCAAGTCCTTTCCAGAAAAAATTGATTGAGGGAACCTAAAATTTTATTTCCAAGAATAAATTAGGGTTTTGAATCCACAATTTTTCCATGGAAAACCATTAATCCATTCTTTCAATGGGAACAATCCAAAAGAAGAAGGGGTGTTCCCTTTGATCAGGGGTTGATTTTTTGGGGAAAGGGAATTGGGCTTTTGTTGGAAGATTTTTTCCCCTTAGAAAAACCCCTTCCCCAACTTAACCCTTTCCTTTCTTCCCATTTCTGGGCCAATCATAAATTATCTAAAATAGTAGGTGGACTGGAATTGGGAAGGGTTTTTTTTGGTTTTTTTAAAAAATTAATTTTATAATTAAATTTCATTTTTTTTTACCTTTGTTTTTTTACCAAAATTTCAAAAATTGCCATAAATTTTTTTTTTATAATTTTTGGGTAAAAAATGGGAAAGGGTTTTAAATTTTTAATTTTTAAGTTTAATTTTTTTTGTTTTAAAACATTTTAATTCAAAAAGGTTTTCCCTTTAATTTTTTTCCCCAAACAGGGGTATTTTGGGTTGTTTTTTTACTTTTAAAATTGGGGCACTTTTTTTAAGAAATAGTTTTTTTTTGGTTTGTTGTTTTTTTTTAAAATATTGGGTTTTTTTTTTGTTTAATTTTTTTTTGGGAAATAGGTTTTTTAAAAATTTTGAGAAAAATTTTTTGGTTTTTGCTTTTCGTTTGATTTGTTTTTTTTTTTTGGGATTTTTTGGGGGAAAAGTTTCGCTTGGAAAACCCTTTTCCCAAGGGGTTTTGGGGTTCCGGGGTTTTTTAATTTTTTTTTTTTTTGGTTGAAAATTTTTTTGTTTTATCGGGGTAAATTTTTAAGCCCCGGGTTAAAAGTTTATTTCAAAAAAATTTTTTTTTTTTTTTTAAAAAGGGGGGTTTTTTATGTTTTATTTTGAAAATTTTTTTAAAATTAATTTTATTTAGGGTAATTTGAAAATTCCTTAAATTTTTAAGGAAAAAATTTTTTTTTTTTTTTTGGGGATTTAATTTTTTTTTTTTTGGGGTTTTTTAAGGGAATGGTTTTGGTTTTGGGGGGGAAAAAAAAAAAATTTATTTTTTTATATTTTGGTTGGGTTTTTTTCCCAAAAATTTATTTTTGGGGGTTTTTGGGTTTTGTTTTTTTTGGGTGATTTTTTTTTTTTAAAAATTTTAAATTAAATTTTTTTTGGATAAAGTTGTGATTTTTTTTTTTTTGGGGAAAGTTTGGATTTTTTAAATTTTTGGGTTTTTTGGGGTTTTTGTTAAAAGTTTTGGGGGGGCTTCCCCTTTTTTTTTTAAATTTTTTTAAATTTTTTTATAAATTTAAATTTGAGGGTTTAATTTTTTTCCTGATTTTTAAAAGGGGGTTTTTCAAAATTATTGATGTTTTGGTTTTAATTGTTGGTTTTTAAAGTTTCCTTTTTTAAAAAGTTTTTCAGAAAAAAATTTGTTATAAAGTTTTTTGTTTTATAAATAAATTTTTTTAAATTTGGGAAATTAATTTTTTAAATTAAAATTTTTTTTTGGTAAAAATTTGATTGGTTTTTTTGGATTATTTTTTTTTTTTCTATTTTTTGAAATTTTTCCGGGAAAGGGGTTTATTTTTTTCCCTTTCCTTTTTTGGAAATTTTGGGGTTGGAAAAGGGTTAGATTTTTTTTTTTTTTCCAAATTTTTGGGGAAGTTTTTAAATTTGGATTAAAATTATTGTTGGGGATTTTTTTTGGTTTTTTTTTTTTTTTTAAAAAAAAAAGAAATTTTTTTTTTGTTTGTTTTTGGGAGAATTTTCTTATTAGTTTTTTTTGGTTTAAAATTGGAAAAATCCCTTTTTTTTTTATTTTTTTGGGAAATTTTTTTTTTTTTAAAAACAAATTTTTTCCTTCCTTTTTTTTTGGTTTAATTTTTCCCCCCTTTTTTAAAAATATTTTATTAAAGTTTAGTTTTTTTTTTTTTTTTTTTTTTTTTAATTTATAATTTTTGGGTTTTATTTTTTTTTTTTTTGAAGAATTTTTAATTTTTTTTTTTTCAAGTTTTAAGGGAAAAAATTTTGCCCCTTTGCTGTCTTAAAAGGGAGCATTTTATTTGAAATTAATTGTTTTTAAATTTGGTTACCAATTTTTTTTTAAATTTTGTTTATTTTTTTTTTTCAATTTTTGGAAGGGTTTTAAATTTTGTTTAAAAAATTTTTTTTTTTTATTTAAAGGTTTTTGTTCAAATTATGGTTAATTTTAAAGGCATAATTTAAATTAAAAATTTCCCTTTTCCCTTTTTTTAAAATCCCCCAATTTTTTTTTTTTTACTTTTTATTTTTTTTTTTTTTTTTGTTTAATTGGGAAAGGTTTTAGATTTTCCCTTTGTTAATTTTTGGTTTTTTTCTGAAATTTTTAATTCTTTTGGGAACCACAAAAGCTTTATTATTGTTTTGTTTATTTATTTTTAAGGTGGTTTTTCCCTTATTTTTTAAAAAACTTTTTTGGGTTTGTTTAGTAAATTTTCCCTTTTTTTTATTGGTTAATTTTTTCTCGTTTTTTTTTACTTTTATAAATTTTTTTAAATTTTTTAAAAAAAATTTTTGGGTTTTATTGTTTTTGTTATTTCTTTAGGGGAGTTTTTTAAAAATTAGGTTATTTTAAAGGGTTTTTTTAAAAAAACAAATTTTTTTTTTTTTGTAATTTTTCCCTTTTAAAAATTTAAAAATTTTTTTTTAAATTTTTTAAATTTTCTTTTTTTTTTTTTTTTCTTTTTTTTTTTTTTAAGAAAAAAAAAAGGGATTTTTTTTTACAAATTTAAGAGTAAAATTTTTCCCTCTAAAACCGTTTTTAAAGTTTTTTTGGGGAGTTTTTTTATTTTATTTTTGAATCTTTTCATATTTCTTTTTATTTAAAAGGGAAATAAATTATAAGGTTTTTTTTATATTTAAAAAAATAATTTAAAGGGATTTTTTTTTATTTGAGTTTTTTTTGGGATGAAAAAAAAAAAAATTTTTGGGGTTTTGAAAAAATGGAATTTTTTTTTAAACCCTTTTTCCTTTGGGAAGAAATTTTATTAGGTAAATTGTTTTTTTTTTTTTGGAGATTTTTTTTTTAAGGAGTAATTTTTGGGGTTTTTTGGGTTTGGATTTAAAGGTTTTTTGCCTTTAAAATTTTTTTCTTTAATTTAAGCTGAAATTTTTCCCAAAAAGGGTTTTTTTAGGTTTTTTGAGGTTTATGAATTTTTCCCAATCTTTTATTTTCTTTTTTTATATTTGGGAGTTTTTGAGTTTTTGGAAAATGAGGGGTTTTTTACTGTTTTTGAGCAAAATCTTATTCCCTAGAATTATTTTCAATTTTGGTTTTTTTAAAAGAATTTGGTTTTTTTTTGGGTTTTTTTTTTTTTGAAAATTTTTCTTTTCAATAATTGGGTTTCATTTTTTTATTTAATTTTTTAAAAATTATTTTCTTAAGTTTTTTTTTTTTTAAGAATTGAGTTTTTAATTATTTTTCCTTTAAAACAAAAATTTTAAAAGTAAAGAAAAATAAATTGGATAATCAATAAAATTAAAATACAAGAAACCATTTTAAGAAAAACCAATAAAAAAATATTTTAAACCCTTTTTAAAAAAACCTCAAAATTTAAAAATAACTTTAAATCTTTTTAAAACCAAGCCTTCCTTTGAAAAACTTATTTTGGGGGGAAATTAGGCCTCTTCCAACCCCTAAAAACGGGAGGGAAGGGAAATACCCCCCCCATAAACCCAAAACAGAAGGAGGGCCCCGGTGGCAAGTTTACCCAAACCCCCTTAAAGGAAAAAGAAAATTTGTTTAGGATTTTAAGTTAATTTGAAAATAAAAGGGGGAACATTCCCCTTTAAAAATTAAACTTCAAAAAATTTTAGGATCTTACTTTTAAAGATAACAAATCTGCCTGCAAAGGAATAATAAATTATTTTCAAATTTAAACTGCTCAAAAGAATACTAAAAAGCTGGCATGTAAAGGCGAAAAATTTTTTCCAAATTTAAAAAAATCAGATGTTTTCTCCAGTCTGAGTGCAAAGCAATTAGCATAAACTCCATTTGTTTTTCAAAGGCTTACAAAGGCTTATTTTTAAAGAGTGGTCTCGGGAAGGCCTCTTTCTCAAGGTGTCAGGTTTGAAACTCTTTTTTGGGGGTTGGGTTTTTATTTTTTTTGGGTTCTTGGTTTGGGGTTTGTTTGGGGAAGGGATTTGGGGGTTTTTTTAAAGGGTTTTTTTCCCTTTTAGGTTGGGGAACTTTTTGATTTGGGAAGGTTAAATTCAAAGGGGTTTGTTTTTGGGGGCCCTTTTTTTGGGGTTTCCCCCTTTTGGTTTGGGGTTGGTCCCCCTTTTTAAACCCCTGCTGCCACCCCCAAAATTTTCAAAGGGAAAATTTTTTGTTTTTGGGTTTTTGTTTAATTTCTTTTTCTTTTTTTGGAAGAAAATCCTTTCCCTTTTTTAGAGAAAAGATCTTTTGGGTTAGTTTTTTCCTTTTTTTTCCCAAAAATTTTTTTTAAAGGTTTTCCCTTTTTTTTTTTTTTTTTTAATTTAACTTTTTTTTTTTCCCCCTTTCTTTTTTTAAATTGAAAATTTTTAATTTTAAAAAATTTGGGAATTTTTTTTTGAAGATTCAAAAAATTTTTTTAAATTTGTTTTTCTTTTGTTTTTTAAAAAATGCCCCTGTTGTTCCTTTCTTTATTTTTTTTCTTTTTATTTTATTTTCCTTTTTTATTTTTTGTTTTTAAAAATTAAAACCCCTTTTTTTTTTTAACCCCTTTTGGGGCCCTTTGTTTTTGGCCGGAAGTTAGAAGAAAATTTTTTTTTTTTTCTTTTTTTTTTTTCCCAGTTTTTTAAAAAACCAATTTTCACTTTTTTTTTTTTTTTTTAAAAAAATTTTTTTGCCAAAAAAATTTTAAATTCTTTAAAAAAAAAAAAATTTTAAAAGAATAAAAAGGGAAATTTTTTTATTTTAAATTTTTTTGTTTTTTAAAAATAAAAATCAAAATTTCTAAAGATTTAAAAAGAATTAAAAAAATTTTTTTTAAATTTAAATTTTTTATTTAAAAAATTTTTTAATTTTCAAAAAAATTAAAGTAAAAATTTTTTAAAAAAATTTTGAATTTTATTCATTTAATTTTTAAAAAGGTTTTTTTCCCCCCTTTTTAAAAATTTTTTTTCTTTTTTTTTGTTTTTTTTCGCTTTATTTTTTTTTTAGGAAAAATTTTTTTTTTTTTTAGAACTTTTCTTTTTTTCTTTTTCCCTTTTTTTTTTTCTCCTTTTTAAATTTGGGGGAAAAAAAAAAATGTTGGTTTTTATGGTAAAAGGTCCCAAATTTTTCAATTTAAAAATACTTTTTTTTTTTAATAAATTAAAAATTTGGGTTTGGGGATTTTAAAATTTTTTTAAAAGTTAAAATTTTTTTATGTTTTATGGGTTATAATGAGGGAAAAAGGTTCCTTTTTTGGAAAGGAAAAAGGGTGGGGTTTTAAAAGGGTTTTAAGATGGTGGGGATTAATGGTTAAATTATTTTCCCAAAAAATTTTTTTTTAAAGGTGGCTTTTTTTTTAGTGTTTAAAAGGGTTTTATGATGGGGAGGGGTACTTTTTTAATTTTAAATGGTTAGTATTTTTTCCCATTTCTTTAATGTTTAAAAAGGGAAGGGGAATTGGGGTTAAAAACCTTTTTGTTTTAAATTTTATTTTGTTATTGTTTTAAATTTTTAAATAAGGAGTTGGGGATTTGGGAAAATTTTTTCTTTGGAAAATTTTTAATTTTTCCCCAAAGGGGGAAAAAAGGGGGGTTTTTGGAAAAATTTTCTTTTTTTGGCAAGTTTCCAAAATTTTTTTCTTAAATTTTTTTAAATTTTGGAAAGGGGGGTTTTGTTTTTAAGGGAACTTTTTTTATTGTTTGGATTTTGAATTAAATTTTTTTAAAAAAGGAAATTTTTTTTTGGGGAAAGGGTTTTTTTTTCTTTTTTTTCGGTTTCCTGTTTTTTTTTTCTTAAAAAATTTTTTTTGGGGGGTTTTTAAAAACTTTTGGGGGGTTGGTTTTGGGGGTTTTTGGGGTAAAGGAAAAAAAGGGGGGGGTTTTTTTCCTTTGTTTGGGGGGGTTTTCCCCCCCTTTTTTATTTTTTTTTTGTTTTTTGCTGGGGGGGGATGATGTTCCTTCTTTTTTAATTTTTTTTTCCCGGGACTTGATTAAAATTTTAGGTATTTTGGTTTTTTGGGGGGTTTTTTAAAATTTAAAAAAATGATTTTTTTTTAATTTGTTTTTTTTGGGGAAGGGAAAAATTTTTTTGGGAAAAAAATGGTTGGGGTTTGTTTTATTTTTCCCTTTAAAATTTACCCTTTCCCCGGTAAAATTTTTGTTTTGAAACTTTTTTTTTTGAGCCCCTTTTCCCTTGTTTTCTATTTGGAAAGAAAATTTTTTTTCTTATTTTTGGGAAATTTCCCTTTTTTTGAGTTTAAAGTCAAAATTTTTCGTTTAGGGTTGGTAAAAAATTTTCAAAAAAGTTTTTTTGAAATGCCCCCCATTTTTTTGAAAAAAATTTATGTATTTTCTGTTTTTTTTTTTATTTTGGGTTTTTAAAACTGGATAAATGTTTTAATTTAAAAATTTTTTTTAGGATTTTTTTTTTTTTTTAATATTTTATTAGGAAAAATTTTTTTTTTTAGGGAAAAAAATTTGGGAAGATTTTTGGGTTTTGTTTTTTTTTTGGCCTTTTTTTTTTTCCAGTAGAATTTATTTGGGGTTTTATCTTTTTTTTTTTTTTTTTTTATTTTACCCAAAAAAATTTGGGGAAAAATTTGCCCCTGTTTTTTTTGGGAAAAAACCCGGGGGATATTTTGGTTTCCTTTCCCCCCCAAATTTAATAATTGTTTGGGGCTAAGGTTTTTTTTTAATTGAAAAATTTTTTTGGGGAAAACTTTTGGAATTTTAAAGAATTTAAAAATTTTTTACCCAAGTAACAAATTAGTTTCCCCTAAAAATTTTCCCCTTTTAAAAATTTTTGGGTGTTTTGTTAGAGTGCAAATAAAGGTTAACTCCATTTTTTCCCAGGGGTTTTAAAGGTTAAAAAAAGGGTTTTTTTTTTAATTTAAAAATTGAAATAAAAACTTCCCAAATTTTTTATTTGGTTGCCAAACAAAATTTTTAAAATGGCCCTTTCACAAAAAATGGACAATTTGGCCTGCCCTTTTAATCCTCCCATTTATGCCTTTTAGTTATTCTTTTTTTTAAATTTTCCCTTATTTTTGGGAAAAATTTTCTATTTAGGTAAAACTTCTTTGTTTACAAGAAATTCTTCATTTTGAAATTTAAAACTCACCCGGTCTCCTGGGCAGGTTTTCCCAAAAAATCTTTTTCTGTCTTGGAGCTATTTTGAAAAAATTTGCACCGGGACCGTTGGTTATTTGGTCCATTAATTTTATTTATAACTTTAAATTTTTAATTTATTTTTAAACCTTTTTATTTCTTTTGAAATTAACTAATGGGTTAGTTCTTTTAAGTTTCCATTTTGGCTAAATTTGGGGTTTCCTAAAGGTTTTTTTGCAAGGAACTTTTTTGGGGAAACCCCAACTTTTTCCCTTTTAAATAATAAATGTGACAAATGGTGGGGAACCAGAATTCTTTTCAACCCAAAATTTCCCCTTTTTATTGATTTTTATTGTTGCATTTTGACGTTTTGATTATTCCAAACCCATTGTACCCTACCCAAGCCAATGGCGTAAGGGGGCCCCGGGATTCCAAGAAAATCTTTTTTTAAAAAATTTTTTAAAAAAACAAAAAAAAAATTTTACCCTTTGGATTTTGGGATAAGTTCTTATTTTATGAGGACTTAGTTTTTTCTTGGGTGATTTTTTTTGTTTTTTAATTTTAGGCCTAAAAAAAAAATTTTCCTTTTTTTTTTTAAAATTAACTCCGTGGGAAAAATTTGTTTTTGAAATGTTCAAATTTGGAAAAATTTTTTTGCCCGTGATTTATTACAAAATTTAAAAGAAAATCTTTTAAAGAATTTTCCCCTTGCCTGGGGCCTTCAATTTAGAATTGCGGCTTTTTTTTAAAGTTCACCTGGGCCCTATTAATTAGGGGAATCCATTAATTCCAAGGGGGGGAAGCTTCCTTGGCTTCTTTTTAAATAAAAAACTTTTTAAAGGGAAATTTAAGTTTTTTTTAGAGTTTGTTAAAAACATTGTTTTTGTTTTAAACCAGTTGACTGTTTTGGGTTTACCCTTCCCACTTTTTTTTTTTTGGTTTTTTAGGGTTTATCTTCAAAGGGAAAAAGTCCTCTGGGGAAAAAATTTTAACATTGTGGGAGGGAGTTAGTTTTCTTCCCCCCCCCCCCCATTGTTCACCTCCTTCCAAACCCCTTTTTTTTTTTTTTGGGAGGAAAAAAATGTCCTCCCCCCCAAAACTTTGACTTTTTCTTTTTCCCGGGGCCCCCAAAAAACAGCAAACGAAAAAAAGGAGGAAAGCAGAGGAAGGGGAAAACAAGGAAAATGAACCCCCTGCCTGATTTCTTTCAAGGCAAAGCTGAAAATTTTAAGCCCAGGAAAGCCCGTTTTTCCCCCTTTTCGTCATTTTCCTAAAATTTCCCAAAAAAGGGGTATTTTTTTAAAAAGGGCTGAATTTAAATTTTTTTAACCCCGAGAGGACCCTCAACTTTTCCGTCTTTCATCTTCTGCAACCCTTTGTTAGATTTTTTTGTTTTTTGGAAATTATTTATATTGACGCTTTGGGCCCGATAATTGATTAAGTAAAAAACCCATTTTCCTTTTGGGGCCCATTTTTAAAGGTTTTTAAACCTTGCCCTTCTGTAAACCCTATGGGAGGGAAAGGGGGAATTGTGAATTTTTTTAAAAATTTTATCTTGGAAAGGAAATTTTAAATTTGTAATTTGCATTGGAGAATTTTTTTCAATTTAAAAATTTTTAATAAAATTTTTTGGGGAATAGATTATTCCTTTCATGAGGAAAAAACCAAAAAGGAAATTGGGAAATTTATTTTTCCAGGCATTCGCCCCCCCATTTCTAGTTTAATTTAATTGGAAGGCCTTTAAAAGCCTTTTCATTATTTTTTTGCTTAAATTTTTGGGTATTCCTTTATGTTTTTAAGAAATTTTTTAATTTTCAACTAAAAAATTTTTAATTCCCAATCCCATATTTACAACCTATTTTTATTTCCCAAAGCTTTTACAAAAGGGGCTATTTTTTCAAAAAAAGTTTTGGCAGTTAAGGAAAGTTTAATTTTTTTTCTTTACCAAAGGGGGGGGGGGGGGAAAAAAAAGGGAGGGGAAAATCTTAAATTACCATTATATATCCTGTAAATAAAAGGCATTTAAAAAAAAAAAAAAAAAAAAGAAAAGTTCTCCCCTTTAGGGAACAGGTGAGGCCTCCCCTTTTCCCTGATTCCCCGGGCACAAACCCGGGCCCTGGTTTGAAAGAGGTTCTTTAAAAAAACCCTATTCCTCCCTAAGCCGAATTTATTTTAAATAGTATTTGTTATTTTAAAATTAAAGGGAAACTTACCGCTTGCTTGCGCTTTTTTTTTAAATTTGGATATTTTTAAATTGAAAATTTTGGGGCCCCTCCCTCAAAACCAAAAGGTAATCCCGAAAAACCCTCTTTATAGTTTATTTTTTCCCCAAATTTTTCCATTTTGGAAAGCCTTCCCCTTTAGTTTAGAAAACCCTTGGGCATAGAATAAAACCCTTTAAAAGAAGATCAGGAGTGCTGAATAAAATAAGGAAAGACCCCTCCCCAAACAAAATTTTTTCCTAAACCTTACCCATTTCCCATAAGAAAAAAATAACCTTTGGGATTTTTTGTTTTTGCCTTTCAGATTAAAAATTGGAAAATTTCAATTTTTTTTTTTTGGCCCCTTTTTGATTTTTTTTTTAATTTCCAAAAATTTTGGTTTTTTTTTTAAAAAAAAAACTGGTTGTTTTGTTTTTTTAATGGTTTCCAAAAATTTTTATTTTTGCCAAAGGTGAAAACTCCCATTTAAAAATTTTAAATTTAATGTTTTCTTTTTTAAAAAATTTTTGAACCCAGATAAACAATTTTATATTTTTTTAAAAAATTTTTTTTAAATTAAAATTTTAAAAGATTTAAATTTTAAATTAAAAGCTTTCCCTTGGACTGGTTTGTTAAAACAAATTTGGACCCCCAAAATGCTCTAAAAAAAAGTTTAAGGGAAAGGTTTCAAATCAAAAAATCCCGGCAAATTCCTTCAACCTTTCAGGGTAAATTAAACCTTCCAAAATTTTTGAGGTAAATTTAATTTTGTTTAAGAAGATTTTGAGTTTCTGATTCAATAATCCCCTTGAAAAAAAATTTTCCAAAGATTTTTCCACAACCAAAAATTTTTCCCTTTTTTTTTGTTTGCCCTTTTTATTTTTATTTGATTCAAATCTAAATTTTGTTTTTTTTATAGGAACTTTTTTTCGTTTTTTCCCTTTTTTTATTTAAAAAGCCCTTAAATTTGGTGTGGAAAATGGGAAAAAAAGGGCCTTTTTAAGATTTTAGTTGGGGAGGATTTTTCTTTTTTATAAATTTTTAAATTTTAGGGAAATTAAAGAAAAGGGGGTCCCGGGTTACAGAAGAAGGTTCTCAAAAATTTGTTCCTTATTGGGGGAAAAATGAGGAACCAAAGGGTATTTATCAGGAAAGGGCAAAGGGGGGAAGGGGAAAAGTAGCGAAGGTTAAGGGTCACAACTCAAAATGCAATTTCTTTTAAAAAAAAAATGCCCCTTTTCTAAGGGCGCAACACCGGGTTAAGCCCATGGGAACTTTCATCGTCAGGGGGAAAAATTCCCTTTTGACAAAGGGAGGGGCCTTTGGGGGCCCTTTGGAATCCCTTTGACTTGAAAGTTTTGAAATTTTTCCTGGGGAAATTGGATATTGCGTTCCTAACCCAAAGGGAAAAGCCCTCCCCAAACCCCCTAAATTTTTTTCTTTTTAAGGAAAATTTGGGCCCTTCCCCCAAAATTTGGTCTTTTGGGGAGGAAAGGGTTGAAAAGCTAAATTTATTTGATTTGGAAGAGGGATAAATTGTTAAACCTTAAAATTTAAATTGGGTTTTTTTTAAAAAATATTTATATAATTAATTTAATTAATAAATATAATAAGAAAGTGGGTGGATAGAATTTTTTCCAAGAGGAAAAAAAAGGGGAAAAAATAAAAGGGAAAGGTGATTTTAGGTTTGCCCTTCCCTTATTTACAGCTGTTTAAAGAAAAAAAAGATTTTTTTTTAAAAACTTTTTTCTGGTTTTTTTAATTAACCCCTTTTTGGGAAATTCCAGCAATATTTTGGGATTATTTTAACCATAAATTGTTTTTTTGGGGGAGGGATTGTTTCCCCTTTACCCCGGTTTAATTTTTTATTTTAAACAAAACCTTTGGGTTGGAAAAGATAAAACAGTTTGCGTTTTGGGCAACTGCAATTCGCCAGAAAGTCTTTTAACCCGTTGCCCTCAAAGGGGATAAACCCCTTCCCCCCGGGAAAATTTCTGAAGGGCCAAAATGGCCTCTTTTTTTGGGGAAAACTTTATAAAATTACTAAGACCCAGATCCCCAAGTCAAAATTAAATTTAAAAAGGGCTTTGTATTTCTTTTAACCTTGGGGGGGGAATTACCCCAAACCCGGGGTTTTTTCCTTTTTATTTTTTTTTTCTTTTAAATAAGGTTTCAAAAAATTTTAATTTGGGAAAAATTTAAATTTTAAAAAAGAAAGGAAAATTAAATTGCCCCATTTCCCTTTTAATTAAATTGTTTTTTCCCTTGTTTTTTCCCCTTTATTGAATGTTTATGAGAAAACTTTAAATTTCAGGAATAATTTCTTTGTAAAAAAGGGGGTTTTTTTATTGAAATAAAACCCCAAACTTTATTGGGACCAAAAAACAAGGGAAAAAGGTTTTCTTGATTTGGGGGGTTTTTTACCAAAAATTTTCTTTGAATTAAGGGATTTAAAAAAAATATAGCCCTGGGCCAAATTGTAGGTCCCAAAATCCCTTAAAATTTTAAAGGACCTTTCTTTTTCATTTTCCCTTTTAAAAATAAAAATTGGGCCAAAAAAACCAAATGGGTAAATTCTTGGAAGTTCCCTGTCTATTTTTCCATTTTAAATTTACCCCATCCTTAATTAGTATTTTTAATTAAAAAGGACCTTTTTTATTGGGCCCTAAATTTGGGTTTTCCTTTTCCCTATAATCTTCAAATTTTTTCCCTGTTCCCGAAAATTTTTCCTCCCCCGGAAGGGGTTCCCCAAAAGGGAAAACTGTTTGAGCCTTTTAAAGGGGGCCCAAAAAACCCTTTTTTCCCCCTCAAACCCAAATTTTTGCAAAATAATTAATAAATTTTTGATTTTATTAATCTGGGTTCGAAATTTGATTTAAAATTCTTCAGTGGGAAATTTTGATTTTTTGTCTATTCCTTAATTTTTAAAAATTAATTGCCTTCTAAGGGCCCAAAGGAAATACCAAAGGGAAAAGGGAATGGTTCCAAATTATTTTTTTAACAGTTTCTAAAGCCCTTTTTTTTTTCCCTTTTAATTTTTTTTTAAGTTTAGGAAAGGTTTTAATTATCTTTCTTGTTTTTAAATTTGGGGAACCATTTTAATTCAAGAAACAGGTATTCCTTTAGGTTATATTAGGTTTCTCCAATGTTACTGTTTTTTATTATAAACTTGGCCCAAGATTGGGGGGTTTTTGGAGAAGTTTTAGTTAAACAGGATCCTTGGGTACTTATTTAAAATATTAATTGGTTCTAATTTCCGCTTCCTCTTTCGGAAAATTTTAAAATTTAAATTTATTAAATCAACCAAAGGAAAATACCCAGATAAAAAGAAACAAATAGAAGGGTTTTAGATTTAAAAAACTTTATTGAACATTTCTGGTTAAAGAAACCGCATTGTTTTTTGTTTTCAAAAAGATTTGAATAGTTTTAACCCTTTTATATATTAAAATGGTGAGGAAAAGGATTTCTATTGAAAGGAAAACGGGAAGGGAAAAGGGGTTTAAAGCTATTCTGGGCAAAATAAACATCATAAAAATAATTTTTATTTAAATAAAAAATGCCTTTTGTAGATGGCTGTTTAAACCTTTTCCTTTAATGTGTAATATTTTCTTCCCAGTAGGGGAAATTTCCCTTTTCCTGATTAATTAGAGGATTTTTGTCATGTTCCCAATTCCCGATTTTCAGGAATTTTGGGCCCCAGACCCCGGCCCTTTTAAATTTGGTAGGATTTGGCAATGGTTCGTACTGGTCCCTAATCCTGGGTGTAGGGTTTTAAATTTTTGGGTTGGGGAAACCAATTTTTCCCCTTGGGACGGGCAAGGCCCATTTGAAAACTTTTTTTTGAAAGCCCCCTTTTTTAAATAATTATTTTTTAAACCGTCTTGGGTTTTGGGGTTTTAAAAATTTCCCAATCCCCTATTTTTTTTTTTATTTTTAAATTTTTAATTTTTTTAAATTAAATTTTGAATGTTTTTTCAATATTAGTTCTGAAACTATGGTTTATTTACTTTTTGTTTTATTATTCCAAATTCACCTTTGGAACCCTTTTTTTTAAGGGGGGAAAAAGGATTTTTTTTTAGACTTTTTTTTTTTTCTTTTTTTTTTTTTGGAAAAATTTATATAAATAGTTTGGGTTTTTAGAAAATTTTGTTTGTATTTAAGTTATTTTTTTTTCTTAAAAAAAATTTAAGAAATTTTAAAAAATTGTTAATGAAAAAGTTAAGCCTTTTCCAGTTGATTTCTTAATAATTTAAATAAAATGGTATTTGGTTTACACTCCCTTAGATATTGGGTTTAAATTAATTTTTAAATTTTACCCGGGAATTTTAATCCTTTGGGAGTTTTCTTCCCTTAAATTCTTCCTTTTTAATTTTTTTTTATTCCTAAATTATTTAATTATTGCTCCTTTGGGCCAATGAATTATACCCCCAAGAACCCTTTCCCTTATAGTTTGATTTTTCCAAGGAAATTTAAACCACCCCTTCCGGTTTAATTTTGTCTTGGGGGGGAAAAGTGGTTAAATTTTAGAATTTTATTTTGGACTTTGTTTCATTGTGGTTTTAAACTTTGTAATTTGGTGATTTTGGGTTTTTAGTCGTTATTTCTATTAAAAAAAAGATTTATATTGGGGGTTATTAATTTTCCTTCCGGGGGAAAAAAAAGGGGAAAAAGGTTGGGAACTTTTAGAGGGATTCCCCCCACCACAGCTATTTAAATGGAAGGTCTTTAAAATTTTATTTTTATTCTTTGCTTAAAACTGGCTAAAGTTTGTTTTTTTTTAATCCCTTTTTTTTTAAATTCCCGGGAATAGTTGGGGAATTTTGCCATAAATCGGATTTTCTTATTTAGTTCTTATTTTTTCCCATTTTTCCCCGGTTTAATTCAATATTTTTTAAAAGGATTGGGATATAAACTTTTTTGGGTTTGCTTTTTTCTTTTCTAATTTCTGCTAAATTGTCTGTTCACAAGTTTTCCCGGGAAATGGATATTTAAGCCTCCCTTCCCCTGGGTAGGTTTCCTCGGGCACAATCCTTTCCTTCCAAATTCAAGGCCCTTATCCCAAAATTCCCAACCTCCCTTCCCCCAATCAGAAACTTTTGGGAAAAAAATTTTATTTTTAAACTTTTTTGGGAAAAGACTTGATTTTTTATTATAAGTTTATTTTTATTTTTTGGTTTTTCCATGGTTGGCAAAATTAAAAAACGAGGAAGTTTTCAAAGTTTTGTTTAGGAAAAGTATGAGGGCCACTTTCCCTTTTAAGTTGAGGTTTTAATTTTCCCTTTTGTTTAAGCCTCAGTTTTGTTTCCTTTGTTTAAGTGGTTTTTTCTTGAGGCCATGATTTCCCTTTTTGGCGGAAAGGGTTCTTATTTTAGTCAAATATAGTTTCTCCAGAACCTTTCCCTTGGGTACCAAATTTCCCCCATTGGGGTTTCCCATCCGGATTCCTCTTATGGGGGTTTTTTCCTTAAAATCTTTTGCCGATCGGGATTTGTGGAGCAATATTTAAATTTTGGGCCACCCAAACACCCAAATTTTAAAACTTTTTTAAAATTTTTTTATTAATTCTTCCTTTCCTTTCCCATACAAGTGTACATCTTGAGGAAAAAATTTCCCTGGTCGAATTTCCCGGGCCCAACAGAACCAGAGCTTAAGCTCAATTTTTGCTAGGAGACCCTTTGTAGAGTTTATCCCCAATTTTTCCAAATTTAACCCTTTTAGAAAAAAAAACAAACGGTACTTTAAAGGGTTCCCGGTCAAACAGATTATCCAATCCTAATAGGGGTTGTCCTTTTTTTAAAAAGGTTTTTAAAAACCCTAGTCCAGAAAAACAATCCCCGCCCCCTGAGGGAAAATTTTTTTTTTATTTTCCTTCGTAAAAGCCCAAAAAGGTTCCTGGAAAGGCAATCTAAGCAAAATTTTTAAATGGGCTCTCCAATACTTTGGGCCCAGGGGGAATGGCACTTCCAAAACCCAGGTTCCCAAAAAAAAAAGCCATTTTAAAGGGCACCAATTTCCCTTTTTTGGGGGGGGCGGGGGGTTTTTTTGGGGAAATGCCTAATTGGACCCCAGAAATTTAAAAAGATTTTTTCTTTAGGGGGAAAAAAACAAAGGGTTTTCCCAAAAAAAAAATTTCAAATTTAAAAAGGCGGGGAAATTTTTCAAATTTACTTTTAAAATGTTTCCCTTTTCAAAAATTGCAAACTCCTTTTTAAGTTTTTTTTAAGGTTTAGAAAGTGAAACTTCCCCCTTTTTTGGGGTTTTTGGTAAAGGGGGGAAAAAACCCCTGTGTTTTGGGGTTTTTTTAAGGGTTAATTTTTGGATTGTGGGTTTTTTTTTTAATTTTTTTTCTTTTTATTTAAAAAATTTTTTTTTGAAAGGGTTTTATTTTGTTTTGGGTGTTTTTTCCCCTTTTTTTTGCCCTTTTTTTTTTTTGGGAAAATTTTTTTCCTTTTTTTAAAGGTTTTTCCCAAAACCACCGGGTTTAAAATAATTTAAAAACGGGTTTTTTAAATTTTAAAAGTTTTTGGGTAAAAATTTTTCATTTCCTTTTTTTAAAAGGGGAATTTTTTTAAAAGGTTTGGATTTTTATTTAGGGATTAAAAATTTTTTTTATTTTTTTGGGTTTTAAAAAGGGAAATTTTTTTTGGGGAATTTTTTTGGGGGTTGTTTTTGTTTTTTTTTTTTTTAAATTTTTGGAAATTTTCCCCCCCCTTTTTTTTCCCAAAAAAAAATTTTTTTTTCCCTTTTTTTAAAAAAAAAAAGGGATTTTAAATTTGAAAATGGGTTATTTCTTAAAAAATTTTGTTTTTTTTTTGGGAGTCTTTTTTAAAATTTTTTTTTTCTTTTTGGGAATTTTTAAAAATTTTTAAAATTAAATTTTTAAAAATTTTTAAAGGTAAAACTTTTTTTTTTTTAAAAAAAATTTTTTTAAAATTTTAAACTTTGGGTTTCCCTTTTGGTTTAAAAGGGTTTTTTTTTTTTTTTTTTTTTTTCCGCCAAGGGGAAAAATTTTGTTTCTTTTTGGGGCTTTTTTTTTTCTTCCCTTTTTTTTTTTTTTTTTTGTTTTTAAAAAAATGGGAAAAAATTTTTTTTAAAATATTTTCAAAGGTTAAAATTTTTTAATTTAAAAAACTTGGGAGGAAATTTAAAATTGGGGTTTTAAAAATTTTTTTTTTTTTAATTTAAATTTGGGGACCCGCCTTTAAGGAAAGGAAAAAGAAAAAATTTTGCTTTTTTTTAAGTTTTTAGGGTTTCCCTAAATCAAAAATTTTATTTTAAAAAAATTAATTTGGTTTTTTTAAAGGGAAAAAATTTTTAGATTTTTAAAGGGAAATTTTTTAAATTTTTTTAGGAAATTTAATTTTTTTTTTTTTTTTCCCCTTGTATTTTTTCCCCTTTTTAGTTTTGGGCCCTGGGTTTTTTGGGTTGAAATTTTTTTTTTTTTTGGGGCCCCTTTTTCCCAAGTTTTTTTTTAGGAAAATTTTTGTCCCAAAAAAATTTTTTTTTTTGGGGGAAAGAAAATGTTTGAAACTTTTTTAAATTTAAATTTTAATTTTGGGAAAAAATTTTGATTTTTGGTTGTATTTTTTTGGTTTTTTTTTTTTTTAGGGGGAAAAATTTTAAATTTTTTGTATTTTAAAGTAAATGAATTAAATTAAATTTTTGGGGGTTTTTTTTTTAAAAAATTTTTTGGGTTGGGGTTTGGGATTTTTTTTTGTAAAATTTTCTTTTTTGGGGAAACCTTTTAAAATTTTAAAAAGGGTTTTTTTTTCCTGGGTTAAAAAATTTTTGTGGGAAAACCTTTTTATAATTTTTAATTTTTTTTTTGGGGTTTGTTTTTTTCCCTTTGGTTTAAAATTTTGGGTTT
>NW_022290921.1:55000-68774 GCF_902635505.1 Sarcophilus harrisii | reverse complement strand
TTATTGAATTCACTATAAATCCAACTGGTCCCTACTTATTTTACTTTTGGAATTCCATTTGTAAACATTCAATTTCTTTTTCTAAAACAGATATATTTAGATATACTGTTTCTCTTCAGCTAATTAAAGACAAATTTATATTCTTTGTAATTTTTTTCATTTCACCTAAAATTTTAAATTATTAGGCATATGATGGCACACAACAATTTCTAATGATTGCTTTAATGTCATCTTCATTGTTACAACTGACCTTTTTTTATTAACAAGGAAAATCCCAATTTCGTGTTTTAAATCAAATTAAACAATTGTATATTTTATTTCTTTTCTCATAAAATTAACTTCTAATATTATTTACAATTCAATTTTTGACTTTCAATTTTATTAACATCACTTTTAACATTTTTGAATTTCCAATTTAGTATTTAATTGGAGGAGGGGTTCATTTGTTCCTTTTCTAGTTTGTAAATTTCATATTCATTTCATTAGTGTATTCTTTCTCTATTTTATTGATATAAACATTTAGAGATGGTTTTCCCTATTCTCTTTTTGCTGTTATCCCAAAGCTTTTGATATTTGTCTTAATAGTATCTTCTCTGATAAATTTATTTCTAAAATCTGTTCTTTATTTCACTTTCTCTTTAACATTAGATTTTTTTCATTTCCAATTCATTTTAATTGAAGTGATGTAAGCCTCTTTTGAATATAGTTTTTTTATTTCAATGTGATCAGAAAATGATAAATTTTGATATTGCTTCTTTTCTTCTTTTAAGTATATTTTAATGTTCTAATATGTAGTCAATCTTTGCAAAGGTACCATGAATTCTTGCGCAAAAACGTTCATTTCTATTTCAAGTCAGTTCTCTAATGATATCTATCATATCAAGTTTAGTAAAATAGTATGGTTTGCTTAACTTCTTAATTATTTTGTTATTTTTATCTAGTTCGGAGAGGGGAAGATTAAAGTCTTCTGCTACTATAAAACTACTACTTATCTCCACATATCATTTTAAAAATCCCTTTATTTTCAAAAATTTAGATGCTAAATATTTGGAATATATAAGTTCAGTATTGATATTAATTTCATTATGTTTTTTTCTGTTTTTTACTTAGGGTTAGAGTCGGGAGGCAATTAGTTTATATAAATGAAAGGGGAAAAAAAGGAATAATAATGACACTGAAGTAGTTAGTAGTGGGTAGAGCAGGTAGTGTCGAAGTGTTACCCTCATTGGGAATGGGTTAAAGCGGGAACAAGATGATTGTCTGGATAAAATTTTTCTCAATTTAGGGGAAAAAAAAGAAGGCAAGGGGATATCTTGGAAGAGAGGATAAGGGAGGGATCTTTGGAGAAATGGGTAGTTTAAGGAATAGGAGGACAAGTTGGCAGATAGACGTCAAGCAAATGAGTGAGAAAGGCGAAGAAGAAGGTGAAAATAATAATGAAGAAAAATATGAAGGAGGAAAACATACAATAAGTAATTGTAACTTAGAATGAGCATGGGTAAAACTTACCCATAAAATGGAAACTAATAGCATTTAATATTTTTAATTCAACTATAGGAAATGTTATAAAAATGAGTAACACAAGTATAAAATAAAAAGGTCATGAGTAAATTGATTATATTAAAAAGTAGGTCCTAACCATGATTCAAGACAAAATTAAATTTAAAGTATGTTGAATCAAAAAGGAAAAACAGAGAAACTACATTGTGCTTTAGCCATATTATTCAGTGATGCTTTAGTCCATTTAATCTAAATAAGCAATATGAAATATCTGAGATTATACCTGCCAAAACAGACACAGGTTCTATGTGAATATAAACATAAGACAGTTTTTGATGCAAAGAAAGTCAATTTTAAGTAAATGAAGTCATATTTAAGATTCATAAGTAGGTCAAGCAAAAGTAATTTTTAAAATTAAAATTTTACCTAAGTAATCTGTTTATGTAATGCCATCCTAATTAAATTATTTCTTAATATCTTAATGAGTTAGAATAAAAAGAGCAAAGTTCATTTTCAAGAATAAAAGGTCAGCAACTTAACAGGAAAAGAAAAGGAAGAAGATTCAGAAATAACAGATCTCAATCCATATTATAAGGCATGAGCATTTAAAAGTTAAAATGGACAATCAATGATATTTAAAATAAACTCATCTCATATAAATAAACCCATGTCATCAAGAATAGAAAAGGATGCAAAACTGGGAAACTTTTGTAGACTCTCCTTATAGATAGAATATGAGTGGACTGGAATATTGTGGCTATGTAGAAAATGAGTTGGTTTATTTAGAAAAAATATGGAAAGACTTTAAAGGAAAAATCCATCCATACCATTTATTTCAAAATTTTAATTTTAAAAGGCTGAACTTTAGCAAAAGCTTTTCGCATCTTTGATAAATGATATATATTTTTACTTTCTTATTAATTCAATCAATTGTTTGTAATTTTCCTTATTTCAAAGCATCCCTGAAATTTGATATAATTTCCTTGATCATCATGTATTATCTTTGTAATGTAATTTCTTATTTTTAAGTGAGTATTTCATTTAAATTTTGCATCTACATTCATTAATAAATTTGGTCTTTCATTTTCTTTTCTGTTTTGGTCATCCTGGTTTAAGCATCAGTATCATATTTGCCTCTGAAAGGTATGTGGTAGAATCCTTTCTTTATTTCTTTTCCAAATAAATTGTTTAATATTAGAATTATGATCTTTAAAAGTTAATGAACTCACTAGTAAAATCCAACTTGTCCTACTTTTTTTACCTTGGAAGTTCATTAATGGCTTTTCAATTTTTTTCTAAAACAGATATATTAAGATACCTTTTCCCTTCATAATATTATTTTTTGTAATTCTTTTTCCATTTCATCTAAATTGTTAAATTTAAAGGTATAGGATGGGAAAAAATAATTCCTAAAGGTTCTTTAATTTCATCTTCATTTGCTAACATCTAACCTTTTTTGTTTTTATGAAAATTTGATTTAGAAAATCAAATTAAGACAACTCTAAGATACCACGAACACCTGTCAATTGGCTAAGATGCGGAAAAGAATAATGATGATTTTGGAGGGGATGGCAAAACTGGGATATTGATCATTGTTGGTGGGTTGTAAAGAATCCAACCATTCTGAACAATTTGGAATATCCCAAAAAGTTATCAAACTTGCATACCCTTTGATCCAGGTATTACTACTATGCTTAATTCCAAAAGAGATCATAAAGAAGGGAAAGGGACCTGTATTTAAAAATGTTTGTGGCAGCCCCTTTGTAGTGGCTGAAACTGGAAACTGGTGGATGCCCATCAGTTGGAGAATGGCTGAATAAATTTGGTATATGAATATTTGGAATATTTTGTTCTGGAAAAATGACCAACAGGATGATTTCAGAAAGGCCTGGAGAGACTTACAGAACGTGCTGAGTGAAATGGCAGGACCAGGAATCATTATATCTTAACAATACTAGATGATGACCAGTTTGATGGACCTGGCCATCCTAACAATGAGATCAAACAAATCCTTTCCAATGGAGAGTAATAAACGAACCAGCTAAGCCCAGAAAAGAACTCTTGATGACTAAAAAACCATTAATTGAATTCCCAATCCCTATTTTATGCCCACCTGCATTTTTTGATTTTTCCCACAACTAATTGTACAAATTTGAGTCTGATTTTTTTGTACAGCAAAATAACAGTTTGGTCATGTATACTTATTGTGTATCTAATTTATATTTTAATATATTTAAATCTAGGACCTCCTACCATCTGAGGGAGGGGTTTGGGGTAAGGGTGAATAATTGGAAAAGAGTTTTGGAATTGTTAATGCTGTAAAGTTATCTAATAAATTAAAAAAAATATTAAATAAATTTTAAAAAGATCAGGGGGAAAATTTGATTTTTTCTCCCTTTTAAAATCTAATTAATTAATTATTTTATTTTATTTTTCATAAAAAAAATATAATATTATTTATAATTCAAATTTTTATTCTCAATTTTATCATATAATTTAATTATAACAATTTCTACTTTGTTTTAATGGGCAAAAGGGTAAATTTGTTCCTTTCCTAGTTTTGAAATTTATCTCAATTCATTAGTCTCTTTCTCTATTTTATTGTTAAACGTTTTGAAGTATGTTTTCCTCTAATTACTATTTTTTGGATTCTAAGGTTTTGATATTTGTCTAATACTAACTCTTTTTAATAAATTAAAATTTGTAATTTAATTCCTCTTTTAACATTGGATATTTTTCATTTCCAATTCATTTTAATTTAAGTTTTTAAGTCCCTTTTAATATAATTCTTATTTCAATGTGATCTGAAAAGGATATTTTTGATATTCGCCCCCAAGTCTACTTTTTATGACTAATATCGTCAAGTTTGCAAAGATACCATAATTCTTTGAAAAAATTTCTTCCTTTTCTTGTAGTCAACTTTAAAGGTATCTATCATATCAAGTTTATTAAAATTTATTTGCTAAATTTGTTTCTTCATCTTTGGTTAGATTTATCTAGTTCTGGAAGGAAAGATTATCTTCTGCTATCTAACATTTCCCCTATCTAAATATAATTTTAAAATTTTCTTTTAAAAATTTAGATGTTCAGTATTTGTATATACATTCAGCAGATATTATTTCATTGTACTGGTTTTTTTTTTTTTTCTTTTTTAATTAAATCTATTCAATAATTTTTTTTTGTTTTTGGCTTAATCAAAACAAAGCATGAAAATGATTGGATGGGCTTTTCAGTTCCAAGCACAAGGTTTGGTCCTGCCTTACTGTTAATTTTTATTGACCTACACATGCAAGTTTCCCCTCAGTAGGGATCCCTTTTAACTTAAGGTTTAAATTTCCATTCTTGACTTTGTACATCAACGACATGTAACAAATTCAACATCTAACTTCTATTTGACTTTCCAAGGTGTTATTTTAAAATGTTTTTTTAAACAAATATTACTAATCTAATTTGAATATTCTTTATTCATTTTTCATTTTATCCTAGGTTAGGTTTATCTTAGGCCAGCTTTATCCATTCAATTTCAAATTTAATTATTTTTTTTTAAAGTTTTCTTCACATTTTGTTGTATAAGTGATGAACAGAATATTTCAGAAAAGCTTGAAAAAGACATACATTAATTGGTGCTGAGTGAAGTGGGAAAAAAGAATATATTGTACGGGAATAAAATTTTATGATGATAAATTTGACTGACTAGGCTCTTTTGGACAAATCATGATTCAACACAATTAATGATTTAAGATAGATTTGGGCTGCCACTGCATCAAAAGAAAAAATTATAAAAAGAAACTGAATGGGGATCAAAGCATAGTATTTTCATCTTTTGTTATTTTTTTGCTGGATTTTCTTCTTTCTCATGACTTCTTTCCTTTTTGATCTAATTTTGTTCAAAGGCAAATATTGAAATAGGTTGAAAAAACTGCCCTTTTGATCTACATTTTGATGTTTTGGATAGGAAAAGTTAAGAGGAGGAGAAAAATTTGGAGCACAAATGTTTATAAAATGAATGTTAAAATTATGTATAAAATATACATTTTCTTCTTTTCTTCTGACCTTGGGTAATGTGTTCACTTTTTCTTAATAACTTTCTAATTTAATGTGATCAAAATGATTCATTTATGTTTAACTGTTCTCTTTCTCTTGTTGTTTGACTTGTTCATATTTATCTTTAAATCTGATGAGTGCTGTGTTCTATATTTCTCTAATTTTTCTCTTTAAATATCTCTTTATATTATTCATGTCAGTTTTTACCTTATCTGGGTAAATGATGTAAGATGCTGATCTATGCTTGAGTCCTGCCATATTGCTTTCCACTTTTCCCAACAACTTTTTATCAAATAATGAATTCTTATCCCAAAACCTTAATCTTTTGTATGCTAGTCAGTAACAAGGCTTCTTAGTTTATTTTTCAACTGAAATTGTCTGTTTTTAGCCCGTTGACATACTGCTATTTCTTATTCAGTGAGATATGGTTTTAAAGATACAATTAACTTCCAACAAAGCTTCTCCTTTATATATTTTTTCAATATTTCACCAGGTTATTCTTGACTATCTATTTCTGAGTAATTTTTACATAATCACTCCCAGGTCCCTTAAAAATTCTACATATTTACCTTTGGAATTCCATTTATGAAATAATTTTCTTTTCACCAACCGATATATTTAGTTATACTCTGTTTCTTCAGCTATTAAAGACAAATTTATATTATTTGTAATTCTTTTCATTTCATAAGGTATTAAATTTATAGGCATATGATATTTTACAATAGTTCTAATAGTGCTTTAATATCATCTTCATTATTAACTTCAAAGCCTGACCTTTTTGTTTTTAACAGAAAAATCTGGTTTTCAGTGTTTTGAGTAAATTAAACAACTATATTTATTTCTTTTTCATAAAATTAACTTCTAATATTATTTACAATTCAATTTTTGACTTTCAACGTTTTATTAACATCACTTTTAATATTTTAGAATTTTCAATTTAGTACTGGTGGAGGAGGGGTCATTTGTTCCTTTTCTAGTTTGTAAACTTCATATTCAATTCATTGGTGTATTCTTTCTCTGTTTTATTGATATAAACATTTTAGAGATAGGTTTTCCTCTAATTGCTGTTTTCTGTCCCAAAACTTTTGATATATTGTCTTAATAGTATCTTTTCTGATAAGTTATTTCCTAAAATCCGTTCTTTATTTCCCTCTTTCTCTTTAACATTAGATTTTTTCATTTCCAATTATTTTAATTAAAGTTATGTAGGTCCCTTTTGAAAATAGTTTTTTGTTTTGATATGATGTGAAAATGATAAATTTTGATATTGCTGCTTTTCTTCTTTAGTATGTTTTAATGTCCTAATGTGTAGTCGAAAAGTCTTTCAGTTGAATTCTTGTGTGAAAAACGTTCATTTCTATTTCAAGTCAGTTCTCTAATGATATCATCATATCAAGTTTATTAAAATAGTATGGTTGTAACTGTAATTATTTTGTTGGTTTTATCTAATTCGGAGGGAAGATTAAAGTCTTCTGCTACTATAAAATTACTACCCATCTCACATATCATTTTAAAATCCTTTATTTCAAAAATTTAGATGCTATAGTATTTGGTTATATATAATTTCCAGTATTGATATATTTTCATTATGTTTATTTCTGTTTTTCTATTTAAATCTATTTCAGTGATAATTTTGAGAATATAATTTCCATTCTTGTAGTTTTATTTCAACTGACACATAATAAATTCAACACCTAATCTCTAACAGCTTGGTATACAAACATAAACAACATATTACAGAATACAAATTTTAATCCATTCTATTTATTTTCATATTGTAAACGAGTTTATCTATTCACATTCAAAGTTATAATTACTATTTTTTTTCAAATTCCTCTTCATCTTATTTTCATATGATTTTCCTTCCTAGATTCCACATTCTAATAAGTAATTTCTAATAATGGAATATATATTTCAAGAGATACAATTGATCTCAAGTTAAAGGTGTAAAACTGAGGGGATTAAGGCTAGTAAGAGGCAGCCGGCTGGAAATCAGTTCCTAGGACTCCCAGTTCAGTACTGTACCAAATGAAATGCACAAACGATCCATGGTTAATTCCTTGTGCTGGGCAAATAATAAATCAAGGTCAGAATATATCTCCATGATCAAATATTTCAAAAGCATACTGAATCACTTTAAATACACATCTCTTCCTCTGAACAGAATTGCATGTAGAAGGTAGAAAGCAAATTGAGCTCTTTCTCATGATGTTGTATTGTTCATCATATCTCTTGAGTAAGATGTACCAGCGCAATAGCCCACTTTCTAAGAATATCTCCAGGCTGTCATAAAAACTTCGAAGAGCCTCTCCACCAGCAAAACATTCTGAAATGGAGGTTCTCAGAAACTTCTTCAATTCTGATTACTTGAGCTCTCTTTCATTTTGCAAAACAGATCTCATCACCATTTATGATAATACTTTAATTTTATTACTTCAAAACTATACCATATGATGAGAATTAAGCCCCAACCTCATAGTATTCATTTAACACTGCCAATAACTGTTGTAGGCAGATTTTCAGATTAAGAACTAATATAATAGAAATCTATCCTCCCTATTCCTTGGTGCTCTTATCTTTCTCTAAACAGGATGATTGATCTTATATACTGCCAATAATGTGATGAAAGGAGAGTCAAAAGATTTATTAAGGGGATCTGAGTTGGCGGCTGAGCCATCAGGACAAAATTATATTTAGTAACATAGTGATACTGGCTAAGGTAGGTACCTTATGAATAGGTAATGATATTTAAATATAATAGAATATCATTGTTGTTGTATAAGTGATTTCAGAAAAAGCTTGAGCATCCATTAATTGATGATGAATGAAGTGAGCAGAACCAAGAATACATTGTGCACAATAACAACAAAATTATGTGAGGGATCAAATGTGATGAACTGGATTCAACACAATACAACGGTCAACACAATGCCAATAACAGAATAGATTTTGGATGCCATCTGCATCCCCGAAGAAGCCGAAAGACTTAATGGGGATCAAAGCATAGCTAACTTTTCATGTTTTGTCATTGTTATTTAGCCATTTCTTTTTCTCATGACTTTTCCCTTTTGATTCAAATTTTACGTTATAGCGACCAGCCATGGAAATATGTTTAAAAAGTGGCCATATTCATTCACTGCTTGCTGTTTTGAGGACAGAAAAGTAGTAGAAGAAGGAGAAAACTTGGAGCTAAAGTTTACTAAAAAATGATTGATAAATTATCTTTGTATATTTGGAAAAATAAAATACTAATGAAAGAGTTAAAGTTGAGCACCTTTTAATTTGGTATTTATTCCATCATTAGTCTTATAGCATTCCTTATTTCATTCTCACTGATTCAAATCCCAAAAGCAAATATACTTAATTTACTACCCATAGTTGTCTTGTGATGTCATCTAGCATATTCTTTGATATATTTTGATATACAAGATTCTTAACAGATTTTTATATTTGACCTTCATAGGATCCTAATATTTTCTTTGTCTCCAGCTATTTCTTCCAGTTATTTACTCTAGTTATTTAATCGAATTACCCATTTCACTCCCCTCAGAGAAAAGGATATACTCCTAAAGGGTCTAATCTATGTGCACATAAGTAACAATACTCTCTTTCTAGGTAGCTGACTTATAGTCTTAAGTTAAAGTGTCACAAAAGTTACTTTAGCTAGAAAATGTTTATAATTCTACTTGGGATGGCATGTAAAACAGCCTAAGTTGTCAATTTCAGATTGTATCAAATGAGTTGTCTATAACCGAAACTCATTTCAGTTACTATACATGTTCAAATGGACTTGATAACACTACTCCCAAATACTTCTTAAATCTTTGTGTAACTTGCTTTTACTTTACAACATGCTTCATATCGCTTATATTAATTTCCCTCATAAACATGATCAAAGTGGGGTGGTACTCTTCAGAACAATAGCATCTGTAAAGCACATACCAGGCATGGTGCTAAGGGCTGAGAGATTTTAAATAAAGAGGCAAATCAGGTCTTTGCCTCAACAAATTCATTCTTTTCTGCCTTTAGTTGTACTATAAACTATTTCCATTCGCATACTATAATTTTACAGTGACTGTATATGAAACTTCAAATTTACTATCAAATGCACAACAAATTTGCCAGGTAAATTTCTTTCTTTTTCTTCCCACCTAATGCTTACTAGACAAAAATGGAACTGTGCGTGAGTGTGTGTGTGCGCGTACTTTTATGTTAACTCATAAACATTCTCTCTATTTATTTCACCACTCTGGATGCATCCTTTCTTCATAAATATTTTGTGGTGGTTTTCGCCCATAACAGTACAATAAAAGATATCATTGCACACAAAGCTGCAAATCACATACAACCTTGCCATTTTAAATATATGAGGAAAGTGATCATCATAATTTCTTTTTTTCTTTCTATACCACCTTTATTTATTTATTTGTTTTATTGTTTATTTATCTCTTTATTTAATTCCTAAACACCCAAATTAACTGGATTACCATTAAGTACAAAGAGATATGTACATGTAAAATTATCCTCACACTACTGTTATCAACTCTTTTCTCTGGGTGAAGATATTGCCTTTCTTCATATGTGTTTTCAAGTTAATTTTGCCTGTTTATATTAGTCAAAGTAATTTATTTGTTCAAAGTCGTTCTTAAACAATATTGTTTGTCACAAACAAGCAACTACTATGTGGAAGACAGATCTTAGAAAACTCTCTTGTAGAGCAAAAGAATGAGGTTAGAGGACTAAAAAAAACCCATACAATGAAATTAAATATAATCCTTAATGGAAAAATAAATGGACATTTTAACAAACTAGAGAATTATTGATCTAAAAACAACAAAGCTTAAAGAAAATTTAATATATATGATCTCAGGTGAAATACAAACTAACAGGATCAATTCTAAAGAGATTTAAAAGAAAAGTCAATTCATTTTATTTCTTATATGTAAATTATCAGTTCTTTTTAGCTAATTTTATTTCAGTGCTTTTGAACGAAGATAGGTTAAGCTGTGGTATGATGGTGTGATTCTAAAACAAATTGTGTGGAGAAAGCGAAAGAAACATTTATCTTATACAAATGAAAGGAAAAGGAATAGTGACACAAGTAGTTGGTAGTGGGAGAGCAGTCAGTGTTCGAAATCTACCCTCATTGGGAATGAGTTAAAGAGGAACAAGATGATTGTCCTGGATAAAATTTGTCAATTTGGGGAAAAAAGAAGGCAGAGGATATCCCTGGAAGAGGATAAGGGGAGGGATCTTTGGAAAAATGGGTAGTTTAAGGAATAGAAAGGAGGACAAGGTGGCAGATAGAAGTCAAGCAAATGAGTGAGAAAGGCGAAGAAGAAGGTGAAAAGAATAATGAAGAAAAATACGAAGGAGGAAAATATACAACAAGTCATTTTAACTAAGAATGAGCATGGGATAAATTTACCCATAAAATGGAAACTAATAGCACATTAAAATTTTGAATTCAACTATAGGAAATGTTATAAAATATGAGTGATACACTGATGCAAATATCTAAAGGTCATGGTGGAATTGCTTATATTAAAAGTAGGGTCTAACCATGATTCAGACAAAATTAAAGGTTAAAGTATATTGAATCGAAAAACAGATAAACTACACTGTGTTTCTAGCCATATTATTCAATGATGTTTTAGACCATTTTAATCTAAATAAGCAATATATGAAATATCTGAGATTATCCTGCCAAAACAGATACAGGTTCTATATGAATGAAACATAAGACAGTTTTGATTAAAGAGAATTCAATTTAAGTAAATCCAAGTCAAATTTAAGATTCATAAATACTAGGTCAAATAAAGTAATTTTTAAACCGTATTATAATTTACTAAAATAATCTGTTTATGTAATGCCTTCCTAATTAAATTATTTCTTAATATCTTAATGAGTTAGAATAAAAAAGAGCAAAGTTCATTGACAAGGGCAAGCTCAGCAACTTAACAAGAAGCAAAGGAAGAAGATTCAAAATATCTCAGATCTCAATCCATATTATAAGGCATGAGCATTGCTAAAAGACAACAAATGGACAATTATGATTGGCGCAAGAATTCAGCTCATCTCATATAAATATTATATCATCAAAATAGAAGATCAAAACTGAGGAAACTTTTTGTGAACTCTCATACTAGATAGAATATGATTGAAGCTGGAATATTGTGTGGCTATGCCAGAAAATGAGTTGGTTGATTTGAAAAATATGGAAGAACTAAAAGGAACAATCCATCCATACATTTATTTCAAAATTTTAATTTTAAAGAGCTGAACTTTGTAAAGTTTTTGCTGCATCTGTTGATGAAATTATATATATATATATATATATATATATATATATATATATTACTTTCTTGTTGATTCAATCATTTGTAGTTTTCCTTATTTCAGAGAATCTGAAATCTTGATATAATTTCCACTTGATCATCATGCTTATTATCTTTGTCATGCCAATGTTCTTATTTTTAAAGTGAGTATTTCATTTAGAATGTTTGCATCCTACATTTCATTAATAAATTTATTCTTTCATTTCGTTTTCTGTTTTGTTCATCCTGGTTAAAAGCATCAGTATCATATTTGCTTCCTAAGTGTTTGGTAGAAATCCTTTGTTGTTGTTTAAATAAATTGTTTAATATTAAATTAGCTGATCTTTTCAAAAGAGTTGAGTCGAACTCACTAAATAAATCCAACTGGTCCTACATTTTTTTACCTTAGGAGTTCATTAATGACGTGTTTATTTTTTCAACAGATATGTTTAGATAACTTCCTATTTCCTCTTCAGCTAATATTTTTTTTGTAATTCTTTTTTCCATTTCATCTAAAATTGGTAAGATTCAAGGTATAGGATGATGCAGAAATAATTCCTAAGGATAGCTTTAATTTCATCTTCATTTACTAACATGCTAACCTTTTTGTTTTATAAGAAAATTTGACTTTTCTACTTTTTTAAAATCTAATTAACAATTGTTTATTTTTTATTCTATTTTCATAAAAATAACTCTAATAGTATTCATAATTAAAATTTTTATTCTCAATTTTATCATCCTCAACTTTAATTATAACAATTTCTACTTTGTAGTATTTAAGTGGTAAAAGGGTAAATTTGTTCTTTCCTAGTTTTAAATTTCATGCTCAATTCATTAGTCTACTCTTTCTCTATTTTATTGATGAAGCATTTAAGTATGTTTTCCTCCTAATTACTGATTTTGCTGGATTCTAAAGGTTTTGATATGTTGTCTTAATAGTATCTTGCACAATAAAATAAAATTTTTTCTTTAATTCACTCTTTCTTCTTTAATGTTAGATTTTTCATTTCCAATTCATTTGAATTTAAGTTTATAAACCTCTTTTTTAATATAATTCTTATTTCCATGTGATCTGAAAGGATATTTTTTTTGATAGCCTGCTTTTCGCTCTTAAGTCTACTTCCCCCTTAAAAAAATTTTAAACCTTTTTAACCAATTTAAAAAAAAAAATTTGGTTTAAAAGGTTTTCAAAAAAGGGAAAAGAACCTTATTATATTAAATTTTAAAAAAAAAAGGTTTTACCAAATTTTTGGAAAAAAGGGGGTTTTTTTTTTGGGGAAAAAAAAAAAAAATTTTTTTTTTAAAAAAAAAATTTTTGAAGAAAAAAAAAAACCCTTAAAATTTTTAAAAAAAAAAAATTTTTTAAAAAAAAACCCCAAAAAAAAAAAAATCTTTTTTTTCCCCCATTTTTTTTTTAAAAAATTTTAAGAAGGTTAAAGGTTTTTTTTAAAATTTGATCGGGGTTTTTTCCCTTTTTTTTTAAAAAACAAAATTTTTAAATTTTTTAAAAATTTTTTTAAACCAAAAATTTTGGATTTTAAGGAAATTTTTTGGTTTTTTTTTGGAAACCCCAAATTCCCTTTTAAAATTAAATTTTAATTAAAAAAAAAGGAAAAAAAAAAAAAAAAATTTAAAAAAAAGGGTTTAAAAAAAACCCCTTTTAAATTCCCAAAAAAAAAAAAAAGAAATTTAAATTTAAATTTTTAAAAAAAAAAAAAATTTCAAAAAAATTAGGGTTTAATTTAAATTTTTAAAAATTTTTAAAAAAAAAAAAAAACCTTAAAAATTGTTAAATTAATTTAAAAAAAAAAAAAAAAAAAAATTTAAAAAATTTTTTATTTAATTTCCAAAAAAGAAAAATTTTTAAAAGGGGAAAGGGGAAAAAATTTTAAAAAAAAAAAAAACCCCTAAGG
>NW_022290921.1:42500-50000 GCF_902635505.1 Sarcophilus harrisii | reverse complement strand
AAAATTTTCCTCAAAAAAAAAAAATTTCCTAAATAAAAAAAAAAAAAGGGTTTTAAAAATTCAATTTTAAAAAAAATTTTTTTTAAAAAAAAAAATTAAAAATTTCCAAAAGAAGGGAAAAAAAAAATTTTTAAATTTAAAAACCCCTTTAAAAAAATTTTAAAATTTTTAAAATTTTTTTAAAAAAAATTTTTTGGGGGGGGAAAATTTTTTTTTCCCTTTTAAAATTTTTCAAAATTTGGTTTTTAAAAAGGGTTAAAGGGAAAAAAGGGGGGAAAAAAACCAATTTAAAAAAAAATTTTTTTTTTTAAAAAAGGGAAAAAAAAAAATTTTTTAAAAAAAAAAAGAAAAATTTCCCTTGCCGGGGAAAATTTGGAACAATTTTAAAAAAAATTTTTAAAAATAAAATTATAAAAAAATTAAAAGGAAATTAAAAAAAAAATTTTAAAAATTGGGGAAAATTAAAAAAAAAAAACAAAATTTAAAAAATTTTTAAAAATTTTTTTTTTGTTTAAATTTTTAATTTAAAAAATTTTTAAAAAAATTAAAATTCAAAATTTTAATTTCAATTTTCCCTTTCCCCCCCCCCCTTTTTTTTTTTTAAAAAAAATTTTTAGGTTTAAATTTTATTTTTTTAAACAAAATTTTTTTAAAAGGAAAATTTTAATTTGCCAAAAAAAAAATTAAAAGGAAACCAAAAAAAAGGTTAAAATTTAAAAAATTTTCCCAAAGGTTTTGGGGGGGGGGCCCAAAAAAAAAATTTAAAACCCTTTTTTTTTTTTAAAGTTTTATTTCCAAAAAATTTTTTGGAAAACAAAATTTTTCCCCCCCCCTTCCTTCCCCAATTTTTAAAACCCCTTTTTTTAAAAAAATTTTTTTTTAAAAAAAAAATTTTTTTTAAAAAAATTTAACCCTTTTTTTAAAAACCCTTTTTTTAAAAAAAAAAAAAAAAAAAAATTTTCCCCCCTTTTTTTTTTTTTTTTTGGGGGGGTTTTTCAAAAGGGTTTTTGATTTTTTTTAAAACCCAAAACCCAATTTTCCAAAATTTTTAAAATTATAAATTCCCTTTTCCCCCCCCCCCCCAAAAATTTTCCCGGCCTTTTGAAAAATTTTTCCCCTTTTTTTTTAAAAAAATTTATTTTTTTAAAAAAAAAGGGAAAATTTCCAAAAAACCCCAAAATTTTTTTCAAAAACCCAAAGAGGGAAAAAAAAAATTTTTTTTTCCCTTTTTTTTTTTTTTGGGAAAACCCTTTTTTTTTTTTTTTATTTGGGGAAATTTTAAAAACCCTTTTTAAAAAAATTCCCAAAATTTTATTTTTCCCTTTTCCCCTTTTTCCAAAACCCTGTCTTTTTAAAAAACCCCTTTTTTTAAAATTTAATTTTTTTAAAAAAAAAAAAACCCCCTTTAATTAAAAAAAAAAAATTTTCCCAATTTTTAATTTTTTTAACCTTTTTTTTTTTTGGGTTTTTTTTTTAAATAACAAATTTTATTTTTCCTTCCCTTTTTTTTAAAAAAAAATGAATTTCCTAAAACCCCTTTTTTTGTTTTTATTTTTTTTTTTTTTTTTTTTTTCTTCTTTAAATTTTGGAAATTTTAATTTTAAAAATTAATAAAATTACCCAAATAAAATTTTTTTAAAATTTTTTAAAGGAAAAAAAAAATTTTAAAATTTTTAAATTTTTTCTTAATTTTTAAATTTTTTTATGGGGGGAAAAAAAAAATTAAAGGCCCAAATTTTAAAAAAACCCCTTATAAAATTTTAAAATTTCCAAAACCCTTTTTTCCTTTTTTCCCCCAAAAAATTTTTTAATTTTAATTTTTTAAATCCCAAAGGAAATTTTTTTAAAAAAAAAAACCCCCAAAAATTCTTTAAAAAAAAAAATTTTTTTGGTTTTTAAAACCAAAAAACCCCTTTTTTTTTTTCAAATTTTTTAAAAAAGGGAAAAAAAAAACCCAAAAAAACCCGGTTTGGGAGAAAAAAAGGGAAAACCTTGGGGGAAACCCAACCCCAAAAACCTAAAGGGGTTTTTAAAAAAAAATTGGGGGGAAACAAACCCCCCTTAACCCCGGGGGGGGGGGGGAAAACCCCCAAAAGGGGCCTTCCCAGGCCCAAAACCCAGGGGGGCCGGGGCAAGGAAAACCCCCAAAAAGGGGGGGGGGGAATTTTCCCCTAAAACCATTCCTTTCCCAACCCAAAACCCCAACCAGGGTTTTTGGGGTTTCCCCTCCCCTTGGGCCTTTAAAACCCCCCCCAAAGGCCCAGCCCCAATTTTTTGCAGCCCTTTAAAACCCTGGGCCCCCCACTCCTTCCCGGGAATTTTTTTAAAAAAAACCCCCCTTTTTAAAAAGAAAAAAAAAACCCCCTGGGCCCCAAGGAAAAAAAAAAAACAAAAAATTTGGGGGAAAAAAATTTCCCCAAAAAAAAAAAAAAAAAAAAAAAAAAAAAAAAAAAAAAAAAAAAAAAAAAAAAAAAAAAAAAAAATTTAAAAAAAAAAACCCTTTGAAAAAAAAAAAAAAAAACCCAAAAAAAAAAAAGTAAAAAAAAAAAAAAAAAATTAAAAAAAAACCCAAAAAAAAATTAAAATTTAAAAAAAATTCCAAAAAAAAAATTTAAAAAAAAATTAAAAAAAAAAAAAAAAAAAGAAAAAAAAAAAAACCCTAAAAAAAGGGGAAAAAAAGAATCAAAAAAAAAAAAGGGAAAAAAAAAAAAAAATTGAAAAAAAAAAAAATTTTAAAAAAACAAAAAAAAAAAGGGAAAAAAAAAAGAAAAAAAAAAAAAAACCAAAAATTTTTAAAAAACCAAAAAAAAAAAAAGGAAAAAATAAAAAAAGAAAAAAAACCCAAAAAACCCCAAAAAAAAAAAGGTTAAATTAAATTTTAGGGTTAAAAAAAAAAAAATTTAAAAAAAAAAACAGTTCAAATACCAAGGTGCCACCAATTTAAAAAAAGTTAACCCCCCAAAAAAAATTAAACCCCCGGCCCCCAAAAAAGGGGGATTTGGGGGGAAAAAATTTTTAAAAATTTTTTAAAAAAAGGGTTTTTGGGAAAGAAAAAAAAAAGGGGTTTTTCCCCCCCAAAAAAAAAAAAAGGGAAAAAAAAAAAAAAGGGGGTTTTCCCTTTTTCGGTTTGGAAAAAAAGGGCCCCCCGGGGAACCCCCAAAAAGGGGAAAAGGGGGGAAAATTTCCAAAAACCCCAAAACCTTTTAAAAAAAAAAAGGGGCCCAAAAAAAGGGGGGCCCCAAAAAGGAAGGAAACCGGGTCCCCCAAAAAAGGGGGGCCAAAAAAAAAATTAAGGGAAAGAAAAAAAACCCCCAAAAAAATTCAAAAATTGGGGAAAAGGGAAAAAAAATTTTTTTTTTTTTGGGGTTGGAAAAAAGGGGGGAAAAAAAAAAACCCAAATGGAAAAGGGATTTCCCCCCCAAAAAAAAATTAAACTTTTTTGGGGGAAGGTTTTTTGGGGGCCCCAACCCAAAAAAACCCCCCAAAAACCCCCAATTTTTAAAGGGCCCCCCCGGGGGAAAAAGGGGGGGGAAAAATGGGAATTAATTTTAAAACCCCCCAAAAACCCCCCCTTTTAAAGGTTTTTCCCCGGGGGGTTTTTTTTTAAAAAGGGGGCCCCCGGGGAAAAACCTTTTTTTCCCCCCTTTGGGAAAAAATTTTTGGGGGGGCAAAAAAATTTTTAAAAAAAAAATTTTCCCCCCCAAATTGGGTTTTTTGGGGTTTTGGGCCCCCCTTTTTTTTTTGGGTTTTTAAAAGGGGGGCCCCGGGGTTTTGTTAAAGGAAAAATTTTTTCCCCCAAGGGAAAACCCAAAATTTTTTTTTTTTCCCCCCGGGGGGTTTTTTTAAAAAAAATTTTTAAAGGGGGGAAAAAAAAATTTTTTAAAAAAAGGGGCAAAATTTTTTAAAAAAGGAATAAATTTCAACCCTTTTTTTTTGGGTTTTTCAAACCCCAATTTTTTAAATTTTTTTTTTCCTTTTGGTTGAAACCCCCTTTTTTCCCCCAAAAACCCCTTTTAAGCCAACCCTTTTCCCCCAAAATTCCCCCTTTTTTTTTTAAAGGGGAAAAAAAAATCCTTTTCCCTTTTTGGAACCCAATTGGGGAAATTTGACCTCCCCCCCCTTTTTTTCCTGGGGGTTTTGGGCCTTTTTTAAAAAATTTTTTTTTTCCCCCAACCAAATTGGTTTTTTCCCCGGGTTTCCCCCAAAAACCCTAATTAAATTTCCCCTTAAAACCTTCCCTTTAATTTAAAAAATTTTTAATTTTTTTTAAAATTTTAAAAATTTTTCCCCCAAAATTTTTTTTAAAATTTGGTTTTTTTAAAATTTCCCTTTTCCTTTTGGTTAAATGTCCTTTTTCCCCTTTTTTTTTGGTTGGTTTTTTTCGGGTTTTGTTAAAAATTTTTTTTGGCCCCCCAAAAAAAAGGGTTTTTTGGAAAATTTGTTTAAAAAGGGGGAAAAAAAAAAAAAACAAGGGAAAAAATTTAAAAAAAAGGGGTTTTAAAAAAAAAACATTTTTTAAAAAAAAATTTTTAAAATATTTTTAAAAAAGAAAAAAAAAAAAAAAAAAGGAAAAAAAAAAAAAAAAAATAAAATTAGGAAAGGGAAAAAAAAGAAATTTAAAAGCCTTTTTAAATTTTAAAATTTAAATTTGGTTAAAATTTCCCTTTTTAAAAAAAAAAAAAAAGGGAAAAAAAAAAAAAAAAGAAAAATTAAAAAAAAAGGGGGGAAAAAAGGGGAAAGGGGGAAAAAACCCCAAAATAAATTTTTTAAAAAAGAATTAGGGGGAAGGGAAAAAAAAAAAAAAAAAAAATTTTTAAAATTTAAAAGTTTAAAATTTTTTTAAAAAATTTAAAGGAAAAAAAAAAGGTTTAAATTGGGGAAAAAAAAGGGGTTTTAAAATTTTTTTTAAAAAACCCTTGAAAAGGTTAAAAGAAAAAAAAAAAATTTTTTTTAAAAAAATTTTAAAAAAAAGGGGCCAACCTTTTAAAAAAAAAATTTGAAAATTAAAAGGAAATAAAAATTTTTTTTCCTTTTGGATAAAAATTAAGGAAATTTTTTAAAAATTTTTAAAAAAAATTTTAAATTTTAAAAAAAAAAAAAAAAAAAAAAAAATTTTTTCCCTTTTTTTTAAAAAAAAAAAAAATTAAAAAAATTAAAGGAAAAAAAAAAAAAAAGAAATTTTTGGAAAATTGGGGAAAAAAGGGGAAAAAAATTAATTTTTTCCTTTTTAAATTAAAAAAAATTAATTTAATTTAAAAAAAACCCTAAATTAAAATTTTTTTGGGTTTAGGGAAAAAATTTTGAAAAATAAAAAAAAAAAAAAGGGGAAAGGAAAAAATTAAAAAATTAAAATTTTTTTAAAATTTTTTGGGAAAAAACCCAAAAAATTTTTAAATTTTTGGGAAAAAAATTTTCCCTTTTTAAAAAGGGGAAAGGGGAAACGGAAAAAATTTTTTAAAAATTTTTTATTTTAATAAATTTAAAAAAAAAAAAAATTTTAAAAAAAAAAAAAAAAAAACCCAAAACAAAAAAAAGGGAAAAAAATTTTAAAATTTTTTAAAAAAAGGAATTAAAATTAATTTAAAAAAGGCCCTTTTTAAAAAAAAAAATAAAAAAACCCTTTAAATTTTTAAAGGGGAAAAAAATTAATTTCTTTTTGGGTTTTTTTTAAAAATTTTAAAAATAATTTAAATTAACCCCCTTTTTTTTTATTTTAAAAATTTTTAAAAGGGGCAATTCCTTAAAATTTTGGGGGAAAAAAAAGGGTAAATTTAAATTTCCAATCCCCCTTAAAAAAATTTTAAACCTTTTTAACCAATTTAAAAAAAAAAATTTGGTTTAAAAGGTTTTCAAAAAAGGGAAAAGAACCTTATTATATTAAATTTTAAAAAAAAAAGGTTTTACCAAATTTTTGGAAAAAAGGGGGTTTTTTTTTTGGGGAAAAAAAAAAAAAATTTTTTTTTTAAAAAAAAAATTTTTGAAGAAAAAAAAAAACCCTTAAAATTTTTAAAAAAAAAAAATTTTTTAAAAAAAAACCCCAAAAAAAAAAAAATCTTTTTTTTCCCCCATTTTTTTTTTAAAAAATTTTAAGAAGGTTAAAGGTTTTTTTTAAAATTTGATCGGGGTTTTTTCCCTTTTTTTTTAAAAAACAAAATTTTTAAATTTTTTAAAAATTTTTTTAAACCAAAAATTTTGGATTTTAAGGAAATTTTTTGGTTTTTTTTTGGAAACCCCAAATTCCCTTTTAAAATTAAATTTTAATTAAAAAAAAAGGAAAAAAAAAAAAAAAAATTTAAAAAAAAGGGTTTAAAAAAAACCCCTTTTAAATTCCCAAAAAAAAAAAAAAGAAATTTAAATTTAAATTTTTAAAAAAAAAAAAAATTTCAAAAAAATTAGGGTTTAATTTAAATTTTTAAAAATTTTTAAAAAAAAAAAAAAACCTTAAAAATTGTTAAATTAATTTAAAAAAAAAAAAAAAAAAAAATTTAAAAAATTTTTTATTTAATTTCCAAAAAAGAAAAATTTTTAAAAGGGGAAAGGGGAAAAAATTTTAAAAAAAAAAAAAACCCCTAAGGGAAAATAAAAAAAAAAAAAAAAAAACCCAAAAATTTAAAAAAATTTTAAAAAAATTTTAAATTTTAAAAAAAAGATTATTTTTTTAAAAATTTTTTTAAAAAAATTAACTAAATAAATTTTTTAAAAAAAAACCCCCAAAAAAATTTTTTTAAAAAATTAAATTAAAAAAAAAACCAAAAAAGGGGGGAAAAAAAATTTTAAAAAAAAAAAAAGGGGATTTTAAAAAAAAAAAAAAAAAAAAAATTTAAAATTTTTCCTTTAAAAAAAAAAAAAAATTTTAAAAAAATTAAAAAAAAAAATTTTTTAAAAACCAAAAAAAAGGCCCAAAAAAAAAAATTTAAAAAATTTTAAAGGAAAAAAAAATTTAAAAAATTTTTTTAAAATTTTTTTAAAAAAAACCAAAAAAATTTTTTAAAATTAAAAAAAAAAATTTTTAAAACAAAAAAATTTTTTAAAAATGAAAAAATTTTAAAAAAATTTTTTTTTTAAAAACCAACCTATAAAAACCCCAAAGGGAAAAAGAAAATTTAAAAAAGACAAAAATTTTTAAACCCCCCCTTTTCAAAATTTAAAAAAAAAAAATTTGGGGGAAAAAAAGGGGAAAAAAAATTAAAAAAACCCCAAAAATTTGGGGGGGAAACCCCAAAAAAAAATTTCCCGGGCCAAAAAGGGAAAAATTAAAAAAAAAAAAGGGGTTTTTGGGGGGTTTTTTTAAAAAACCCCTTTTTTTAAAAAGGCCAAAAGGGGTTTTGAAAAAAAAAAGGGGTTTTTTAAAAAGAAAAAAGGGGGAATTTTTTGGGGTTTTTTTAAAAAAAAACCAATTTTCCCCCCCCCAAAAAAAAAAAAAAAAAACCCTTCCAAAAAAAAATTTTTAATTTCCCCAAAAAAGGGTTTTTTTTTTAAAAAAAAAAATTGGGGGAAAAA
>NW_022290921.1:0-37500 GCF_902635505.1 Sarcophilus harrisii | reverse complement strand
ACCCTTTTTTTAAAAAAAAAAAAAAAAAAAAATTTTCCCCCCTTTTTTTTTTTTTTTTTGGGGGGGTTTTTCAAAAGGGTTTTTGATTTTTTTTAAAACCCAAAACCCAATTTTCCAAAATTTTTAAAATTATAAATTCCCTTTTCCCCCCCCCCCCCAAAAATTTTCCCGGCCTTTTGAAAAATTTTTCCCCTTTTTTTTTAAAAAAATTTATTTTTTTAAAAAAAAAGGGAAAATTTCCAAAAAACCCCAAAATTTTTTTCAAAAACCCAAAGAGGGAAAAAAAAAATTTTTTTTTCCCTTTTTTTTTTTTTTGGGAAAACCCTTTTTTTTTTTTTTTATTTGGGGAAATTTTAAAAACCCTTTTTAAAAAAATTCCCAAAATTTTATTTTTCCCTTTTCCCCTTTTTCCAAAACCCTGTCTTTTTAAAAAACCCCTTTTTTTAAAATTTAATTTTTTTAAAAAAAAAAAAACCCCCTTTAATTAAAAAAAAAAAATTTTCCCAATTTTTAATTTTTTTAACCTTTTTTTTTTTTGGGTTTTTTTTTTAAATAACAAATTTTATTTTTCCTTCCCTTTTTTTTAAAAAAAAATGAATTTCCTAAAACCCCTTTTTTTGTTTTTATTTTTTTTTTTTTTTTTTTTTTCTTCTTTAAATTTTGGAAATTTTAATTTTAAAAATTAATAAAATTACCCAAATAAAATTTTTTTAAAATTTTTTAAAGGAAAAAAAAAATTTTAAAATTTTTAAATTTTTTCTTAATTTTTAAATTTTTTTATGGGGGGAAAAAAAAAATTAAAGGCCCAAATTTTAAAAAAACCCCTTATAAAATTTTAAAATTTCCAAAACCCTTTTTTCCTTTTTTCCCCCAAAAAATTTTTTAATTTTAATTTTTTAAATCCCAAAGGAAATTTTTTTAAAAAAAAAAACCCCCAAAAATTCTTTAAAAAAAAAAATTTTTTTGGTTTTTAAAACCAAAAAACCCCTTTTTTTTTTTCAAATTTTTTAAAAAAGGGAAAAAAAAAACCCAAAAAAACCCGGTTTGGGAGAAAAAAAGGGAAAACCTTGGGGGAAACCCAACCCCAAAAACCTAAAGGGGTTTTTAAAAAAAAATTGGGGGGAAACAAACCCCCCTTAACCCCGGGGGGGGGGGGGAAAACCCCCAAAAGGGGCCTTCCCAGGCCCAAAACCCAGGGGGGCCGGGGCAAGGAAAACCCCCAAAAAGGGGGGGGGGGAATTTTCCCCTAAAACCATTCCTTTCCCAACCCAAAACCCCAACCAGGGTTTTTGGGGTTTCCCCTCCCCTTGGGCCTTTAAAACCCCCCCCAAAGGCCCAGCCCCAATTTTTTGCAGCCCTTTAAAACCCTGGGCCCCCCACTCCTTCCCGGGAATTTTTTTAAAAAAAACCCCCCTTTTTAAAAAGAAAAAAAAAACCCCCTGGGCCCCAAGGAAAAAAAAAAAACAAAAAATTTGGGGGAAAAAAATTTCCCCAAAAAAAAAAAAAAAAAAAAAAAAAAAAAAAAAAAAAAAAAAAAAAAAAAAAAAAAAAAAAAAAATTTAAAAAAAAAAACCCTTTGAAAAAAAAAAAAAAAAACCCAAAAAAAAAAAAGTAAAAAAAAAAAAAAAAAATTAAAAAAAAACCCAAAAAAAAATTAAAATTTAAAAAAAATTCCAAAAAAAAAATTTAAAAAAAAATTAAAAAAAAAAAAAAAAAAAGAAAAAAAAAAAAACCCTAAAAAAAGGGGAAAAAAAGAATCAAAAAAAAAAAAGGGAAAAAAAAAAAAAAATTGAAAAAAAAAAAAATTTTAAAAAAACAAAAAAAAAAAGGGAAAAAAAAAAGAAAAAAAAAAAAAAACCAAAAATTTTTAAAAAACCAAAAAAAAAAAAAGGAAAAAATAAAAAAAGAAAAAAAACCCAAAAAACCCCAAAAAAAAAAAGGTTAAATTAAATTTTAGGGTTAAAAAAAAAAAAATTTAAAAAAAAAAACAGTTCAAATACCAAGGTGCCACAATAAGGGAAAATTTTTTCCCCCCAAAAAAAAAGAAAATTTAATTTTTGGAAACAAAAACGGAAAAAGGAAAAAAAAAACCATTTTCCGGAAAAAGGGGAAAAATAAAAAAAACCCCTTTTTAAAAATTTTTAAAAAAAAAAAAACCCAAAAAATTTTTTAAAAAAAATTAAAAAAAAAAAAATTAAAATTTTTTAAGGAACCTTTTTTTTTAAATTTAATTTAAAAAAAATAAAAATTTTTAAATTAAAAGGGATAAAAGGGAAAAAAGGGAAAAAAAGGGGGCTTAAAAGGGAAAGGAAAAAGGAAAAAAAAATTCCAAAAAGGGGGAAAAACCAATTTTTTAAAGGGGGAAACCAAAAAATTTTTTTTTTAAAAAAAAAAATTAAAAAATTTTTAAAAAAAAAAAAAAAATGGGAAAAAAAAAAGAAAAATTAAAGGGAAGGGGAAAAAAGGGAAACGGAAAAAAAAAAAAAAAAAAAAAAAAAAAAAAAAAAAGGGGGAAAAAAAAAAAAATTGGGAAATTTAATTTTAAAAAAAAAAATTTCCCGAAAAAAAAAAATCCCAAAAACCCCAAAAAATTAAAAAAAAAAAAAAATTTTAAAAAAAAAAAAAAAAAAAAAATTTAAAAAGGGGAAAAAAAAAAACCCCAAATTAAAAAAAAAAAAATTTAACCAAAAAAAGAAAAAAATTTTAAAAAAAAATAAAAAAAATTAACCTTTAAAAAACCCAAAAGTTAAAAAGGAAAATTAAAGGGGGAAAAAACCAAAAAAAAAAAAAATTTAATAAAAAAAAAAAAAAAAAAACCCAAAAAAAAAAAAAAATTTAAAAAAAAAAATAAAAAAAAAAAAAGGGAAAAAAAAATTTTTTCCCTTAAATTAAAACCCCAAAAAAAAATAAAAAAAAACCCCAAAAAACCCAAAAAAAAAAATTAAAATTTTTTAAACAAAAAAAAAAAAAAAAAAACAAAAATTTAAAAACCCAAAACCCAAAAATTAAAAAAACCAATTAAAAGGGAAAAAAATAAAAATTAATTTAAACTAAAAAATTTAAAAAAAAAAGGGAAAAAAAATTTAAAATTAAAAACTTTTTTAAAAAAAAAAAAAAAAAAAAAAAAAAAAAAAAACCAAAAAAAAAAACCCCCTTTTTAAATTTTAAAAAAAAAAAAGGGGGTTTTTAAAAAAAAAACCAAAAACCAAAAAAAAAAAAAAAAAAACCCAAAAAAAAAAAAAAAAAAAAATAAAAAAAAAAAAAAAAAAAAAGGGAAAAAAAAACCCAAAAAAAAACCTTTTCTTAAATTTAAAAAAAAAAAAATTTTAAAACCCAAAAAAAAAAAAAAAAAAAAAAAAAAAAAATTTCCAAAAAAAAAAAAAAAAAAAATGAATTTTCCAAAACCCCAAAAACAAGGGTTTAAATTCTTAAAAAATTTTTAAAAAAAAAAAAAAAAAAATTAAACCAACCCAAAAAAAAACAAAAAAAATTTTAAAAAAAAAAAAACCCAAAAAATTAAAAATTTTTTAAAAAAAAAGAAAAGGGCCCAAAAAAATCCCCTTTTTTTAAAAAATTTAAACCAGGGGGGGGAAAAAAAAACCAACCCCAAATTTTTTAAAAAAAAAAAAAACCCCAAAAAGGAAAAAAATTTTTTCCCAACCCCTTTAAAAAAACCGGAATTAAGGGTTTAAATTTTAAAAATAAAAATTTTTTTAAAAAAAAACAAAAAAAAACCCCAAAAACCCAAAAAATTTTAAAAAAAACCAATTTTAAAAACCATTTTTAAATTTTTTTCCCAAAAACTTTAAAAAAAAAAAATAAAAGGGAAGGAACAAAAACCTTTTCCCAAAAATTGGGAAAAAGGGCCCCAAACCCCAAAAAAATTTTTTTAAATTAAAACAATTTTAAAGGGTTTTTAAAAATTAAAAAAAAAAAAAAACCCAAAAAATCCCCGGGAATTAAAAAAACCCAAAATTTTTTTTCAAAATTTAAAAATTTTTAATTTTTAAAAAGGGTTTAAAAATTTAAAAAAATTTTTTTTTTTTTTAAAAAAAACCAAAAAATTTTGGTTTTTTTCCCCCCAAAAAAATTAATAAAAATTTAAATTTATTTTTCCCCAAACCCCAAATTTTTTTAAAGGAAAAAAAAAATTTTAAAAAAAAGGTAAATTTTGGGTTTTTAAAATTTGGGGGGGCAAAAAAAATTTATTTAAAAGGTTAATTTTTTCCTTTTATTTTAAAAAATTTAAAAAGGAATTTAAAAAGTTAAAAAAAAAAATTTTGGGGGGGGAAAACCCAAAAATTTTTTGGGGAAAATTTTTTTAAAAAATTAAAATTTTTAAAAAAAAATTCCAAAAAAAAAGGTTTTGGGGGGGCCCTTTTGGGAATAAAAAAAAATTTAAAAAAAAAAAACCCCTTTTGGGAAATTTTTTGGAAAAATTTTTTTCAAAACCCCTTTTTTTTGAATTTTAATTAAAAAAAACCAAAAAAAGGGCCCAAATTTTAAAAAAATTAAACTGGGAAAAAAAAAGGGGAAAAAAAATTGGCCAAATTTTTTTAAAAAATTTTAAAAAATTTAAAAAAATTTTTTTTTTTGGGGAAATTTTTTTTTTTAAAAATTTTCCCTTTTAAAAAATTTTTAAATTTTTTAAAATTCCTTTTTTTTTTTCCCCAAAACCCTTAAAAGGGGAAAAGGGGTTTAATTTCCAAATTTTTTTTCCCCAAAAATTTCCAATTGGTTTTTTTGGGGGGGGTTTGGGAATTTAACCCCCCCAAAAAATTTAAAATTTTTTCCCCCCCTTTTTTTTAATGAATTTTTACCCAAAATTCAAAAAACCAAATTTGGGTTTTTTTTTGGGCCCGGCTTGTAAAAAAAGGGGTTTTTTTTTTGGGGAAAATTTGGGTTTAAAAAATTTTGGTTTTTTTTTTACCAAAAAAAAAAAACTTTTTTTAAAAGGAAAATTTGGAAAAAAATTTTTTTTTAAAAAAAATTTTTTGGGGGTTTTTGAAAAAAATTTTAAAAAGGAAATTTTTTAATTTTTAAAAATTAAAAAAAATTTACCCCGGAAAAACCTTTTTTGAAAAATTTTTTTTTTTTTGGTTTTTAAAATTTCCTTTTTTTAAAAATTTTGGCCCCAAAAATTTTTTTGAAAATTTTTTAAAAATTTTTTTCTATTCTTTTGGGATTTTTTTTTGGGGGGGGGGAAAAAAAAAAAATTTGGGAAAAATTTTTTAAAATTTTAAAAAGTTTTTAAAAAAATTTTTAATTTAAAAAAAATAAAAAAAAAAAAGGGGGTTTTTTGGTTTTTGGGTTTTTGGTTTTTTTTTTTAAAAATTTTAAAATTTGGGGGTTGGTTTTTCACCCCCTTTTTTTTAAAAAAAAGGGGGGTTTTTTTTAAAAAATTTGGGTTGGGTTTTTTAAAAAACCTTAATTTAAAAACCCAACCAAAAACCCCCAAAATTTTTTAAAAAAAATTTGGGGTTTTTTCCGCAAGGTTTAAAAAATTTTTTTAATTTTTTGGGAAATTTTAATTTAAGGTTGAAAAAATTTTTTTAAAGGGCCCGACCCAAATTTTAAAATTTTTAAAAAAAAATTTTAATTTTTTTTTAAATTTAAATTAATTTTTAAAATTTTCCTTTTTTTAAAAAAAAAATTGGTTTTAAATTTTTTTTTTTTGAAAAGGTTTTTAAAAAATTTATTTTTAAAAAAAAAATTTTTTTTTATTTAAAATTTTTTAAAAAATTACCCTTTTTAAATTTTTAAAAAAAAAAAATTTTTTCCCAATTTTAACCTTTTTTCCAAAAAATTTTAAATTTTTTTTAAAAAAAAGGGAATTAAAAAATTTTTCCCCCAAAAAAAATTTCCCTTTTAATAATTTTTTTTTTAAAACCAAAAAGGTTAAAAATTTTAAATATTTTAAAAATTTTTAAAATTTTTTTAAATTTAAAACCAAAAAATTTTTTTTTTTTGGAAAATTTTTTTTTTAAAAAATTAAAATTTTTTTTTTTTTTAAATTTTTTTTTTAAAAAAAAAATTTCTTAATTTAAAATTTTTTAAAAATTTTAATTTAATTTTTAAAAAAGGGTTTTTTTTTGGGTTTTTTAAAAAAACCCAAAAATTTTTTTTTTTTTTAAACCAAAGGGTTTTTTTCCCTTTTTTTTTTTTCCCCCAAAAAAAAAATAGTTCCTTTTTAAAATTTTTTTTTTTTTTCCCCTTTAAAAAAAATTTCCTTTAAAATTAAATTTTTTTTAATTTAACCCCGGTTTTTTTTTCCCGGAAAAAAAGGAAAAAAAAAAATTTTTTTTTTTAAAAAAAAAAAAAAATTTTTTTTAAAAAATTTTTTTTTTCCAAAAATTTGGTTTTAAAGGTTTTAAACCCAAAATTTTAAATTTGGGGAAATTTTTAATTTTTAAATTTTTGGGGAACCCGGAAAGGGAAAAAAAAAAAAAAACCTTTTTTTACCTTTGGAATTTCATTTTAAGGCTTGTTCAATTTCTTTTATAAAACAGAATATTTAGAATAACCTATTTCTCTTCAGCTATTAAAAAGGCAATTTGCCTTTTTATAATTCTTTTTTTTTTCCATTTCACTTAAAATTGTTATTAGAGTTACTCTAGGCATATGATGGCACAAAATAATTCCTAATAATTTAGCTATTTTCATCTTAATTGTTAACCTAATTGACCTTTTTTTTGTTTTAATAAGAAAATCTGATTTTCGGTGTTTTAAATCCAAATTAAACAATTGTTTATTTGTTTTGTTTTCATAAAATTAACTTCTAATATTATTTACAGTTCAATTTTGACTTAATTTAATGACATCACTTTTAATGTTTACGATTTCCAATTTGGTATTTAATTCAGAGGAGTTCATTGTTCCTTTCTAGTTGTTAAATTTCATATTCAATTCATTAGTGTATTCTTTCTCTATTTTATTGATATAAACATTTAGAATATGTTTTCCTCTAATTGCTGTTTTTGCTGTATCCCAAAGCTTTTGATATATTGTCTTAATAGTATCTTCTCTGATAAATTTATTTCTAAATCTATTCTTTATTTCCTTTCTCTTTAACATTAGATTTTCATTTCAAAATTCATTTTAATTGAAGTTATGTAAGTCCTTTTGAATATAGTTTTTATTTCAATGTGATCTGAAAATGATAAATTTTGATATTGCTGCTTTTGCTAACTTCTTTTAAGTATATTTTAATGTTCTAATATGTGGTCAATCTTTGCAAGGTACCATGAATTCTTGTGTTAGAAACGTTCATTTCTATTTCAAAGTCAGTTCTCTAATGATATCTATCGTAACAAGTTTAGTAAATAGTATGGTTTGCATAACTTAATTATTTTGTTAGTTTTATCTGGACGGATTCGGAAGGGAAGATTAAAGTCTTCTACTACTATAAAACTTCTACTTATCTCCACATATCGTTTAAGTCCTTTGTTTTCCAAAAATTTAGATGCTATAGTATTTGTTCAGTATTGATATTATTTTTCATTATATTTTAACTACATTTTTATTTTAAATCTATTTAGTGATAATTTGAGGCATAATTTCCATTCTTGACATTTTTTATTGTTTCAACTGACATAATAAATTAACACCTAATCTCTATTTTTGACAGTTGTGTTTCTTGTAAACAACTTGTATTACAGAATACAAATTTTAACCCATTCTACTATTTATTTTCATGTTATGGCTGAGTTTATCCTATTTACATTCAAAGTTATAATTACCTTTTTTTTCCATTTGCTCTTCATCTTATTTTTCTTGTGGTTAACTACAAATTCCACATTCTAGTAATTCTAATAATGGAATATGTTCAAGAGATACAGAATTGATCTCAAAGTTAAAGGTGCTTAAAAACTGAGGGGATGCAGAGCTAATAGAGAGCATACATTGGAAATCAGTTCTAGGACTCCCAGTTCAGTGCTGTACTCCAAATGAAATACTAAAACAGATCAGCTATGATTAATTGATGTATTACTTGAACAAATAATAAATCAAGGTCCAGGAATATATCTCCATGATCAAATATTTCGAAGCATCTCAGATCACTTTAAATACACATCTCTTCCTCACAAGAACTGAGGTGCATGTAGAAAGGGTGAAAGCAAGAAGATTGAGCCTCTTTCCTACTAAGTCATTCATATTGTTCATCATATCTTAGGCTAAGATGTCTCATGCAGCCCACTTTCTGCCAGGCCTCTATAATGCCAGTCTTCTGTGGCTTTCAAAGCCTCTCCTGTAAGCTTATTCTGAAATACGGGTTCTCAGAGCTTCTTCAATTCGATCACTTGTAGAGCTCTCTTTTCATTTGCAAAACAAGATCATCACCATTTATAATAATACTTTAATTTTATTGCCCCAAAAACTATGGCATGTGATGAGGGCTCTAACCTCATAGTTTCATTTCCTCCTGCTAATAACTCTTATAGGCAGATTTTTCAGATTGGAACTAATATAAGAGAATCTATCCTCCTATTCCTTGGTGCTCTGCTTTATCTATACGAGACAGTTGATCTTATACTGCCAATAATGTGATGAAAGGAGGTCTGAAAGATTTATTAAGGATCTGAGTTGGAGGCTGAGCTGCATCTAGGACAAAAATTTTGTTACTAACATAGTGATGCAAGTTGGGTAGAGTGCCTTATGAATAGTAATGATATATACATGTAAAGGATATCATTGTTGTATAAGAAATGATTTCAAGAGAAACTTGAAAAAGACATCCATGTATGTGATGCTAGATGAAGTGAGCAGAACCAAGAATACATTGTGCTAATAACAATAAAAATTATGTGATGATCCAAATGTGGTGGACTTGGATTCAACACAATTCAATGATTCAACACAATGCCAATAACTTTGGAAAATAGATTTTGGATACCATCTGCATCCACAGAAAAGAATGAGAAAAGACTGAATGGGGATCTGACATAACTTCATTCATGTTTTGTTGTTGTCCTTGATTTTCTTTTTCTCGTGACTTTTCCTTTTGATTGGGTATAGCATTATACTGACAAATGTAGAAATATGTTTAAAAGGAATGGTGCATATTCGACCTACACCTTGCTGTTTTAGGGATAAGAAAAGTAGTGAAGAAGGAAAATCTTGGATCTAAAGTTTTATAAAAATGAATGTTGAAATTATCTTTGTATATATTTGGAAAAATAAAAATACACTATTGAAAGTTAAAGTTGAGCGCCTTTTAATTTGGTATTTGTTCCATCATTGGTCTTATAGCATTCCCTTGTTCATTCCTCACTTCAGATTCAAGTCCCAAAAAGCAAATAAACTTAAGTTTACTACCCATGGTTGTCTTATGATGTCATCTAGTATATTCTTTGATATGTTTGATATATATACAAGATTCTTAACCCAGATTTTATATTTGACCTTCATAATATACTAATAATATTTTCTTTTAAAAAAGATACTTAGCTTCTTTCTTCGATTGTTACTCTAGTTTATTTAATCTAGTACCATTTCCTCCATGAAGATGTATCCTGGGGTCCTAATCTATGTGTGCACATAAGTAACAGCCTCTTTCTAGGTAGCTGACTTATAATGTAAGTTAAAGTATCCCTCAAGTTACTTTAGCTAGAAAATGTTTATTGAATTCTACTTGGGGATAGCTGTAAAAACAGCCTAAGTTATTAATTTCAGATGGTATCAAATGAGTTGTCTATAATACCAACTCATTCGGTTACCATGTTCAATGGACTTGATATTACTACTCCAAATGCTTCTTAAATCTTTGTGTAACACTTGCACTTTATAACTTATACTTCATATACGTGTATTAATTATATAAACTTCCATTAGATCAAAAGTAAATTGAATGTCTCTTTACAATAACAATAGCATCTATTTTTTTTTATTTAATAGCCTTTTATTTACAGGATTTATACATGGGTAACTTTACAGCATTAACAATTTCCAAACCTCTTGTTCCAATTTTCCTCTTAACCCCCACCCCTCCCTAGATGGCAGGATGACCAATAGATGTTAAATATATTAAATATAACTTAGATACAATAAGTATACATGACCAAAAACATTATTTTGCTGTACAAAAGAATCAGACTCTGAATTATTACTGAATGGCTTGTGAGAAGGAAATCAAAATGCATGTGCATAAATATAGGATTAAATTCAATGTAAATGGTTTTCGTGCTCTCCCAGAGTTATTTTCTGGGCATAGCTAAGCTCAGTTCATTACCACTCCATTAGAAATGATTTCAGGATTTGATCTCGTTGCACAGGGATGGCCTGATTACATCAGAACTGGTCATCATCTAGTATTGTTGATGAAAGTATATAATGATCTCCTGGTCTTGCTCATTTCACTCAGCATCAGTTCGTGTAAGTCTCGCCAGGCCTTTTCTGAAATCATCCTGTTGGTCATTTCTTATAGACAGTAATATTCCATAATTTCATAATACCACCAATTTATTCAGCCATTCTCCAACTGGTGGACATCCATTCAGTTTCCAGTTTCTAATACTACAAAAGGGCTGCCACAAACATTCGTGCTATATGGGTCCCTTCCTTCTTTATAATCTCTTTAGGGATATAATCCCAGTAGCCAGCCTATGGATCAAGGTATGCACAGTTTGATAACTTTTGAGCATAGTTTCCAAACTCTCTCAAAATGGATGGATTCGTTCACAACTCCATAACAATGTACATCAATGTCCCAGTTTCCGCAGCCCTCAACAATCATCATTATTTTTCCTGTGATCTTGTGATCTGACAGGTGTGTAGTGGTATCTTAGAGTTTAACCCTTGTTTGCATTTCTCTGATTTTTTTTTATTTAATGGCCTTTTATTTGGGATATATACATGGGTAACTTTGGCATTAACAATTCTTAAACCTCTTGTTCCAATTTTTCACCTCTACCCCCACCCCCCCTAGATGGCGGATGACCAATGGATGTTAAATATATTGAAATATAAATTAAATACACAATAAGTATACTACAAAACGTTATTTTGCTGTGAAAAAGAATCAGACTCGAAATATTGTACAATTAGCTTGTGAAGGAAATCAAAAATACGGAATTGATATAAATATATGTGATTAGAGATTCAATATATTGGTTTTAGTCATCTGAGTTCTTTTTCTGGGCATAGCTAGTTCAGTTCATTACTGCTCCATTAGAAATGATTTGGTTGATCTCGTTGCTGAGGCCTGATCCCATCAGAACTGGTCATCATATAGTATTGTTGTTGAAGTATATAATGATCTCCTAGTTACCAACCATTTCACTCAGCATCAGGTTCATGTAAGTCTCTCAAGCCTTTCTGAAAAATCCATCCTGTTGGTCATTTCTTACAGAACAGTAATATTCCATAATTTTCATATACCACAATTTATTCAGCCATTCTCCAACTGATGGACATCCACCTTCAGTTTCCAGTTTTTAGCCACTACAAAAGGCTTGCCCTGAAACATTCGTGCACATACAGGTCCTTTCCCTTCTTTATAATCTCTTTGGGATATAATCCCAGTAGTAACACTGCTGGATCAAAGGGTATGCACAGTTTGATACCTTTTTGAGCATAGTTCCAAACTACTCTCAAATGGTTGGATTCGTTCACAACTCACCAACAATGCATCAATAATGTCCCCAGTTTTCCCATCCCCTCAACAATCATCATTATTTTTCCTGTCATCTTAGCCAATCTGACAGGTATGTAGTAGTATCTTGGAGTTGTCTTAATTTGCATTTCTCTGATTAATGATGACCCGGAGCATCTTTTCATATGACTAAATAGTTTCCAATTTCTTCATTTGGTGTCTGTTCATATCAACTTTGACCATTTTCAATTGGAGAATGGCTTGATTTTTATAAATTAGAGTTAATTCTCTATATATTTCTGGAAATGAGGCGCTTTATCAGAGACCTTTATTCATAAAAATATTTTTTCCCAGTTTATTGCTTCCCTTCTAATCTTATATAAATTAGTTTTGTTTGTACAAAACTTTTGGTTTAGTTATCAATCGAAATTTTCTATTTCAGCAGTCCAGTAATGATCTCTAGTTCTGCTGGTCATAAAGACCTTCCCCTTCCACAGGTCTGAGAGGTAAACTATCCTATGTTCCTCTAATTTACTATGTTCATTCTTTTGTACTAGGTTATAGACATTTTATTGTATCTTGGTGTGCAGCGTTAAATATGGATAAATGCTAGTTTCTGCCATAATAGTTCCAATTTTCCCAGCAATTTTATCAAACAGTAAGTTCTTATCCCAAAGCTGGGATCTTTGGGTTTGTCAAAAGAGACTAGGTTGCTATATTTGTTGACTGTTTTGTCCCTTGAACCTAATCTATTCACTGATCAACTAATCTATTCCTTAGCCAATGCAAATAGTTTTGGTAGCTGCTGCTCTATAATATAATTTTAGATCTGGTTAGCTAAGCCACCATCATTTGATTTTTTCATTAATTCCTTGAAATTCTTGACCTTTTGTTTTCCATATGAACTTTGTTGTTGTTATTTTTCCTGGGTCATTAAAATAGTTTTTTGGGAGTCTAATTGGTATAGCGCTAAATAAATAGATTAGTTTAGGTAATATTGTCATCTTTATTATGTTTGTACCCTATCCAAGAGCATTTTAATATTTTTTCCAATTGGTTAGATCAGAGTTAATTTGTGTGAAAGTGGTCTGTAATTTTGCTCATAAAGTTTCTGATTTTCCCTTGAATAGATTCTAAATATTTTATATTATCAGTAGTTACTTTAAATACGATTTCTCTGTAACTCTGACTGTTAGTTTATTGGTGATATAAGAATGCTGATGATTTATGTGGGTTTTATTTTACTGTAGCAACTTTGCTAAAGTTGTATGGATTATTTCTAATAACACTGCTTAAATCTCTGGGTTCTCTAAGTATACCATCATGTCATCGGCAAAGTGATAATTTGGCTTCCTCATTTGCCTATTCTTACTTCCTTTAATCTTTTTCTCAGCTCTTATTATATAGCTAAGGTGTTTCTAATACAATATTAAATAGCCAACGGTGATGAGTAAGGCAATCTTGTTTCCTCCAAAGATCTTATTCAGGAATGGTTGCAGATTTGTCTCCATTACATATGATGCTTACTGATGGTTTAAATAGATACTGCTGATTATTTTAGGAAAGGTCCAATTTGACCTATACTCAAGTGTTTTCAATAGGAATGGATGTTGGATTTATCAAATGCTTTTCCATCTGTGAGATGATCATGGTTTTATTAATTTTAGTTATTAACATGGCCAATTATATTGATAGTTTTCCTAATAGACCAGCCCTGCATTCCTGGTATAAATCCTACTTGATCATAATTGTATTATCTTGGAGATGATTTTCTCTAGTCTTTTGCTAATATCTTATTTAAGATTTTAACATCAATATTCGATAGGAGATTGCTCTGTAATTTTTCTTTCTCTGTTTTCAAACTGGTTTAGGTATCAGTACCATGTCTGTGTCATAGAAGGAATTTGGTAGGACTCCTTCATTCCCTATTTTATCAAATAATTTATATAACATTGGGGCCAATTGTTCTTTAAATGTTTGGTAAAATTCACATGTAAATCCATCTGGTCTAGGCATTTTCTTAGGGAATTTGTTTGGTGCCTGTTTCTATTTTCTTTTTTTCTGAAATGGGACTATTCAAGCAATTCTTCCTCCTCTATTGATATAGAGTCTATATTTTTGGAGGTAGTCATCCATTTCATGGGTTATCAAATTTGTTAATATAAAGTTGAGCAAAATAACTCTTATTATTTCTCTAGTTTCCTCTTCATTGGTGGAAGTTTCCTTTTCATTTTTAAGACCATTAGTCATAATCCTCCTCCTTTTCTAATCAGATTTGCCAAAAGGCTTTATCTATTTTATTGCTTTTCATAGAACCAACTCCTTAGTTTTATTAATTAGTTCAATGGTTTTTACTTTCAATATTTTTAATTTCTCCTTTAATTTTAAATTTCCAATTTAGTATTTGATTCAGAGGTTTTTAATTTTGGTCTCTTTTAGTTTTTTTAGTTCTTGCTTAATTCATTAATCTTTTCTTTCTCTGTTTTGTTCAAGTAAGCCTCTAAGGATATAAAATTCCCTTTTATTACCGCTTTGGTTGCATCCCACAAATTTTGGTATGATGTCTCATCATTGTCATTATCTTGAGTGAAATTATTAATTACATATCTATAATTTGCTGCTTCACCCAATCATTCTTTAAAAGATGAGATTGTTTAGTTTTCCAATTCTTTTTGGTCTATTTCACTAATTTTTGTTGAATTTAGTTTTATTCATCATGATCTAGAAAAGAAAGCATTTACTATTTCTGCTTTTCTTGCATTTAATTTTGAGGTCTTTATGTCCTAATATATGGTCAATTTTGGACGGGTTCCATGAACTACCACTGAGAAGAAAGTATTCCTTCTATCTCCATTCAATTTTCTCCACAGATCCAACATACCTAATTTTCCTAATATTCTATTTAACTTCTTTAATTTCCTTTCTTATTTGTTTTGTGGTTTGATTGTCAATTCTGAGGTGGTTGAGATCTCCTACTATTACAGTTTTGTTGTCTCTTTCTTCTGCAACTCTCTTCTCTTTGGAAGCTGAGTACCATACCACTTGGTGCACATATGTTTTAATATTGATATTGCTTCATTGTTATACTTACCCTTTAGCAGGATGTGGTTCCTTCATATTATGTCTTTTAATTAGATCAATTTTACTTTTGTGATCTGAGATAAGAGTCCGTTGCCTGCTTTTGGCTTCACCTGAAGCATAATAGATTTTGCTCCAACACACACCTTTACTCTATGTCATCCCCCTGCTTTAAAGTGTTTCTTGTAAACAACATATTGTAGAGGTTCACAGCTTTTTGATCCAAAAGTCTGCCTCCTCTTTATGGGGAGTTCATCCCATTCCATTTATGGTTAAATTCTAAATCTGTTTTCCTGCCATCCTAATAACCCCCAGATTGTGCTTTACTTATTCTTCTTCCCCAGCCTCTTTCCCCTTTTAAACTTATGTACCCTCTTGTATCACAATACTTATCCTCTTTATAATCCCTCCCTCCCCCCTTTGAGTCTTTCCTTCCTTCCCTTATTACTCTTTCTTTTCCTTTCCTCTCCCCATTTTAATCAGGCAGGAAAATTTTCTCTAAAACAAATGTAATTATTTTTCTTTGAGCCAACTCTGATGAGAGTAAGATTCACAATGTTCCTCCCCCCTCTCAATTCCCTCAGATATGATAAGTTTCCTTATGACCTCTTTGTGGGATGTGGTTCCTCTTTTTATCCCTCCTTCCACCTTGTTCTGCATCATCCCTTTCGCCTCCTACTTCCCTTTTTATATTTATATCAGTACAATCCATATTATTTTCTTGTATATCCACAACAAAATACAATTCTCAAAGTTATTTTACCCTTTCTGCATCTCTTGAGTTCTATTCTTTGAGTTAAATTTTTGTTTAATTCTGGTTTTCTTCCAAACAAATGGAGATTCCATCGTTTCATTAAATGTCCATCTTCTTCCCTGGAAGAAAATGCTCAACAACTCAGGTGATTTATTCTTGGCTGCACAATCCCAAGGATTTTATTGCCTTTTGGAATGTCATATTTCCAGGCCTTCTTTTCCTTCCCGTGTAGAGGCAGCCAGATCTTGGGTGATCCTTATTTTGGCACCAGTTATATAAATCTAATTTTATTTCCATAAAATATCTTTTGGAATTTTGTTATATAATTATATAATTTCTGGTTTTGTTTTCGAATTTGTACTTCCAGGAATCTTATAATTTATTGTAAAAATTATTTTAAATTAGATTTTTTTTTTTTACTGTTACTTTTGCAGGTTTTGTTTTGTATATAGGAATACTGTGGTTATTTTCTACTATTTGCTAAAGTTTTTACTCATTTTTCCATTAACTTTTGATCGGTATATGATTTCTATATCATCGTATCTTGAAAAGAGATCTTTTATTACCTCAGTCTCTATTCTGAGTTCTTTCTGATTCCTTTGTGCTCCCTCTTGGCACGATGGGCTTTTCATTTAATGGTGAATAATGTGGGTGACAGTTGGCATCCTTCTCACATCCTTTGATTTTTTCACAACAAAGTTGCCAGTTTATCTCTATTGCAATAATACTTGAAGTTGTTTTATAATAACTTCAATGGTTAAGAGCAGTCCATTCACAATAATTATTCAAGATTTTTTAGTCTTTTTGTAAAAAAGTGTTTAACTTTAGTAAAGTTTTCCTGCATGTACTGATGAAATAACATTGTTTTTTTACTTTATTGATTCAATCAACTATATTAATAATTGCCTCATTTCAAACCATCCCTAAGAAAACTTGATATGAATTACATTTATCATAACATATAAAATCACCTTGTATTATGTTGCTGTAATCTTTGATTAGTATTTTATTTAGAATTTTGCTTCTACATTCATTAATAAAAATTGGTCTTTAATTTTCTTTCAGTTTTTAGTCATCCTGGTTTAAGCATCAGTATCATAATTGCTTTATGAAAGGAATTTGAGTAGAATCATTTTTATTTATTGTGCCAAATAATTTGTTTAATGTGGAATTAGCTTCAGTTTTAAATATTTGATTGAATTCACTAAAATAAATCCAACTGGTACTGCTACTTATTTTACCTTTGGAATTCCCTTCTCTAGCAAGCATTCAATTTCTTTTCTAAAACAGATATCTTGGGAATTTTTTATTTTATAATTTTGTTTTTTTTGAAAAATTTCCCAAAGATTTTTTGGGGAAAATTATTTTAAATAATTTTTATTTTTTAAAAAATTTTTGACTAAAATTTTTTAAATTTTTGTAAATTTGAAAATTTTTTTTGGAATAAATCCCAAAAAATAAATTAAAAAAAAAAATTTAAATTTTAAAAACCCAAAAAAGGGGTTCTTTTTTTTTTATTTAAATTAATAATTTTTTTAAATTTTTAAAAACCCTTTTTTTTAAAATTAAATTTTTTCCATTATAAATTTAATTTTTATTATAAAATTTCTTTTTAAGAAATAAAAAAATTTTTTAAAAATTTTAAAAATTTACCCTTTTTTAAAATTCCCTTTTTTAAAAATAAAATTTTTTAAATTTTAAAATTTTTTTTAAAATTTTTTTTAATTTTTCTTTATTTTATTTTTTAAATTATCCCAATTTGTTTTTTTTGATTTTTTATTAAATTTTTTTCCCTTTTATTAATTTTAAAATTGTCAAAATTTTTTTGGGTTTTTCCCCCCTCTTGCAAAAGGGTTATAAAAATTTTAAACCATTTTTTTTTAAAAAAAATTTTTTTGAATTTTTTAAAAATTTCAAAAATTTTGAATTTTTTAATTTTTTTTTAAATTCTTTTTTTTAAAAGTTTTAAAAATTTTCTTCCTTAAAAATTTTTCTTTTTTAAATTTTTTTTTTAAATGTTAAATTTTAATTAAAATTAAAAATTTAATTTAATTTCTTTTTTTTTTTTTTTTAAAACCCTTTTTTTTTTTAAAAATTTTTGGGTTTAAAAAACCCTTTTTTTTTTTTTTAAAAATTCCCCAAAAATTTTAAAATTTTTTTTTTTAAATTTAATTTATTTCCCTTTATTTTTCCCTTTTTGGGGGGTTTTATTTTCTTTTCAAAAAAAAATTCAATCCCCCCTTTTTATTTCCTTGGGAAAATTTTTTAAAATGATTTTATTTATCCCAAATTTTTTTTTAAAATATTTTTCCCATTTTTTTCAAAGGGTTTCTTTTTATTTTTTAAATTAAAGTTTAAAATTTCATTTGAAATTTTTCCCTTTTTTAAAATTTTTTTTAAAAATTTTGGGAATTAAAATTTTTTAATTTTTTTTTTTAAAATAATAATTTGTTTTAAGTAAGGGAATTTTGAAATTAATTTTTTTTTCCCTTTTTAAAAATTTTCAAAATTTCCCCAAATTTTTTTTTGGGTTTGAAATTTTTAATTTAAAAAAATTTTTAAATTGGGGAAAAAATTAAATTTTTTTTTTTTTTATTTTTTTTTTTTTAAAAATTTTTTTTCCAAATTTTTTTTTTTAAATAAAATTTAAAAAATTTTTTTTTTCTTTTTTTTTTTAAAGAAGAGGAAAATTTAAAAAAAAAATAAAATTTATTTTTAAATTTTAAAACTTTTCAAAAATTTAACCCTTTTTTTTAAAAATTTTTTTTAATTTTTTCCCAATTTGGGAAATAAAACCCGATTTTAAGAGAAGTTTTTAAAACTTTAAAAATTTTTTTAATTTTAAAATTTTTTGTTTTAAACTTTAAAATTTGGGTTTCGGAAAGGGTTGATTAAAAAATTTTGAGGGGAAAATCAAAAAATTTAAATTTTATTTTTTAACTTTCTTTAAAATTAAAAATTTTTTTAAATTTTAATTATTTTGGAAATTTTTTAAAATTTTTATAAACCTTTTTATTAAAATGTTTGATTTTTTTTTAAAAAGTTTTTTAAATTTAAAAATTTTTAAAAATTTTTTGTGAAAAAAAGGGTTTTTTTTTTTTCCAAAATTTTTTAAAATTTATGTTTAAATTTATTTTTAAATTTTAAAACTTTTAAAAAATTTATTTATTCCCAAAAGGTTTTTTTTACTTTTTTTTCCCCAAAATAAATTTTTAATTCTTTTAAATTTAATTTAAAAGGTTTTTTTAAAAATTTTTTATTATCTTTTATATTTTAATTTTTTTTTTTTTTAAAAAAAACAAAATTTTCAAGAATAAGGGAAAAACAAAAAAAAAAGGGTTTTTGTTTTGTAACATTTTTTAAAAATTTTTTAATAAAATTTGGAAATTTTTTTTTAAAATTTTTCCCCTAAAATAAATTTTAAACCCATTATTCAAAAAAGTTTAAAATTTTTAAAAAATTTTTAATTCTTTTAATAAATTAAAGGGGTTTTATTTTGGTTTTTTTTTGTTTTTATTTAGAAAATTTATTTTGGGAAAAATTTAAAGGAAACCTTTAAATTTTTAAAAAAATTTTAAAAAAAGGTTTTTTTTATTTTATAATTTTTCTCTTATGAAATTTTTTTTAAATTTTTTTAAATTTCCCAAATTTTTTTTAAAATTATTTAAATTTATTTTTCAATTAATGGTTTTATTTTTTAATTTTTTTTTTTACAAATTTTTAAATTTAAAAAATTTTCTTTATTTTTTTTTTTTACAGGCTATTTTTTTTTAAATTTTAAAGAATTTATTTTTTTTAAAAAATTTTTTAATTTTTTTAAATTTTTTAAAAAAACAAAAATTAAAAAATTTTTCTTTTTTTTAAATTTAATTTAAAGGCATTTAAAAAAAGAATTGTCCCTTTTTTAAAAAAATTTTTAATTTTTTTTTTTAAAAGTAAATTTGGGGATGTTTTAAAAAAATTTTTAAAAATTTAAAATTTTTTTTTTTTTATTTTTTTTTTATAAAAATTTTTTCAAAAATTTCTTTTTTAAAAATTTTTTTCCATTCATTTTAATTTTTAAAATTTTAAAAAATAATTTTTTTGTTTTAAAAAGGGAAAATGAAGGTTTTTTGGATTTTTAAAAAATTTTAAATTTTAAATTTGAAATGTTCCCTTTAAAGGCCCTTTTTTCAAAAGGTTCTAAAATTTACTTAAAAAAAATTTTTTACTTTTTTTTTCCCCTTTTTTTTGTTTTATTTAAATTATTTAAAATTTTAGTTCCCTTAAAATTTTTAAAATTTAAAATTAAATTTTAAATTTTTTAAAATTTTTTTGGGTATTTAAAAGTTAAAGATTTTTCAAGTTAATTTTTTTTTAAAAAATTTTTCTTCACAAAATTTTAATTTAAATTTTTTGATTAAAAAAAAAAAAAATTTACCCAAAATTTTCTAATGGAGATAAAATTTAATAGTTCCCAAAAAAATTCTAATCTAAAACCTTACATTTAATTCCCAAGGTAATTTTATCACATATCTTTATTTCCTTCAAAAATTTTTAAAAATTCAATTATTTTTTTGTAAAAAAATAAAATTTTTATCTGAACTTAGTTATTAATTTTTTTTTAATTTACAACGGTATCCTATTTGGGGGGGGAAAAAGGTGAAAAAATTGGAACAAAGGGGAATTTTAAGTTAAAACCATTAATAAAATAAAAGGCTTTTAAAAAAAAAAAAAAAACGAATGGGAAAAGATTTTATTTTTGTTTTGTTATTTTTTGATTTTTTCTTTCTCATGACTTTTTCCTTTTGGTCTAATTTTGTTTATTATAACAAATAAAAGGTTAAAAAAGATTTTATTACTTTTTGTTTTGGAAAGAAGAAAGAACGAAAAAGGAAAAATTTTTACACAAATTTTAAAATAAAAATTAATTTTTCTTTCCTCTCCTGGGAAATTTTGTTTTTTTTTAAATTTTTTTAATGGATAATTATTTTTATGTTTAACTTTGTTCCTTTTTCTTTTTTTTGACTTTTCCTTGACTATCCTTAAAAAATAAATACTTGTTTTTTTTAATTTTCCTAAAATTTTCTTTTAATATTCTGTTCGTTTTACCTTACCTGGGCAAATGATTAATGTCTATGCCCAGGTTTTGCCTTTCTTTCCCTTTTCCCAACCTTTTTAAAAATAAAATTTTTTTCCCAAAATTAATCTTTTTACTAGTCCAAAAAAGGCTTTTTTTTTTTAAATAACTCCTTTTCTTACCCTTGCCCTTTCCATTTTTATCAGTCCCAGATATAATTTAAATCTGTGTTCCCAAGCTTTTTTTTTTTTTCAATATTTCCTTGTTTTTTACTTTCTTTTTTAAAAAATTTTAAATCTTGTTTCCATTTTAAAAAAAAATTTATCTTATGGGATGTATTAATATAAATTGTAAGGGAAAATTATTTTTATTATAATTGATCCAACTTATTAAACATTTCTCCAGTTTTTAAATCGTTTTATTTCAAAAATTTTTTTTTTAATTTTTTTAATTATAAATTTCTGGTTTGTTTTGGAATGTACCCCAGAATTACCTGTAAAAATTATTTTAAACAGATTTTTTTTTTCGTTACTTTTTGCAGGTTTTGTTTTTTGAAATGGGAATTGATTAAATTTCACTATTTTCTAAATTATGTTTCAAGAACTTTTAGTTGAACATTCTGATTTCAGAATATCATTATATCTTTTAAAAGGATAGTTTATTATAGTCCCCTGTTCTGATTCTTCTATTCCTTTTCTCTTCTTGCTTTTACTTTGTAAATTGAATATGTTGGTGCAGTTTCATCTTTCTTCATCCTATATTTTGATAAGGCTGTTTTATCACTATTGCAATAAAACTTGAAGTGTTTTTAAGTAACTTCCAATATTTAGGAAAGTCCATTCAAAAATTCTTTCAAGGTTTTTTTTAAAAATTGGAACTTTGTAAAAATTTTCTCATTATTGATGAAAAACATTATTTTTACTTTCTTATGGATGCAATCAACATATTTAGTAATTTTCCTTATTTCAAACATCCCTGAAACCTTAATATAAATTATTTATATAATGTATAACTTTTTTAAGGGTTTTTAAGTAATTTTATTTAAATTTTGCATCAATTCATTAATAAAATTGGTCTTTAAATTTCTTTTTCTTTTGCCTCCTGGTTTAAGCATCAGTACTATTCTTCTAAAAGAATTTGGTAAAACCATTCCTTTTTTAATTGGGCCAAATAATTTTTTATATTGAATTACTGATCTTTAAATATTGGATAAATTCACAGTAAATCAATGGGTTCTTTTTTTTACCTTTAAATTTCATTTAAACTTTTCAATTTCTTTTTAAAACAAATATTTAGATAACCTTTTTCTTCAGCTATTAAAAGGCAATTTTTTTTTTTTTTTTTTTCCTTTCACCTAAAATTTTAGAGTAATAGGCATATGATGGCAAAAATAATTCTAATAATTGCTTTATTTTCATCTTCTTTTAAATAATTAAACCTTCTTTTTTATAAAAAACGATTTTCCTCTGTTTTAATCAAATGAACCAATTTTTATTTTTTTTTCTAAAATTAAATTTAATATTATTTATAATTTAATTTTTGGACTAATTTAATAAATACCTTTAATTTTTAAATTTCAATTTAGTATTTAATTACTTTTGTTCCTTTTTAGTTTTTTTAAAATTTCATATCAATTATTAGTTATCTTTTTATTTTAATGATATAAACATTTAAAAATTTTTCCTCTAATTACTTATTTCATCCCGCTTTTGTATATTTTTAATAAAGATTTTCTTTGATAAAATTTTTAAAGTTTAAAAAATTTTTAAATTAAATTTAAAATTAAATTATTTAAAATTTAAATTTTTCACTCTTTCCTCCAATGGGAAGGTTTTCCCTAATCTATTGTACTAAGTAACAAATCTTTTCTAGGTACGACAAGTCGGTTAAATTGTCACACAAAAGGTACTTTACCAAAATGTTTATTTAATTCTAATCGGATGGGATTTATAAAGACTAATTATTTTTAATTTATCAAATGAATTGTCAAATATAACCCATTGTTTACATAAATTTCAAATCACTTGATATTACCTCCCAAATCTTTTGGAAACTTTGTGAAATTGCTTACATTTTATAAATGCCCATATAATGTTGAATCCCCTCGTAAACATTGATTAAATACATTGAATTCTCTTTAGGTAACAAAAAGATAACCATCAATCACCCCTCTAAGAAAAGAAAACTAGTTCACAAAAAATTTTTTTAATAAAGAAATTTTTGATATAAACCTCTAAAGAAAAATTGGTCTTATTCTCCAAATGATATACTTGCCCAATTGTTTCATAATACTCTTTATTTCAAGGAGCTTGTCTTTCATGAAAAGATAATAGTTCCAGCCGATGGCAAACCCCTTATTGGAAAGTTTAGGAATGAAGATATTTTTTCTTAAATTTAAAAGGAAAGATCATATCACTTAGATTTATGTGAAACATCGTATAGGATAAAAGCAATTATTTTTGAATTTCAATACAGAAAGGCTAGAGAAGAAGGAGGGCATGGTATAATAGTAACTGCAGGCCAACAATGGACGAAGAAAATCGGGCATATAATGTGGGATAAAGCATTTATTCTTTTCTTTAAAGGAAGAGAACAGTAGGGAACCACCAAAGTAGCCAAAATTCCACTATTTACAGGGTATTGGGGTTCAAAAGTTAGGAAAACAGATGGAGGAACACCTTAGATCATGCCGGTCTCCTACTTTCCCAATTATCGGGTTTCAATGACCCCAATCAACAGACCGGTTATGATAATGCAGACCATCAAAACAAAAAGAATATTATCAGATAATAGTCTCAGGGTTTACATTCCATAAAAGTTTCACTACCAAGCTTAGGATTGATGTTTCCCAACCTTTTTTCTTTCCTCTTAAAAGTTAAATTAATCCTTGTTAAAATCTATCATATAAATTAAAAATAATTATTTTTTAAATTAGTTATACTTATACTGTAGTTTTGGTAAAAAACCTCAAATACGATTCTTTTCCCAAAACCGGTGGTGTCTTTTATGATATATAATCGAAAACAAAGAAACTTAAAACGGGTTTTGATTAAATGGATTAAAATGAAATGTTACAGGCCAATCTAAGTTTCCTTCATAATTCACAATAAGATTCTATCCAAGCATTATTTTCCCCTGGTCAAGGTTCTTTAATAGGATGAAGAAATTTCAAATTCAAAAGTGGGGCAATGCCAGTTTCTTTGATGGACTTTATCCTTACCAGAAGAGATCCTAATAACAACCACTATTTCACAATTTTGATAGAATGTTTTTTATTTTAAATAAACCTGGAAGTATTGGAAATTATTATCACACGGCCCCTTAGGTGAAAGATATATGGTAAACCCCTTTTTAAATTTTTCCATTTATAAGAGCCTGATCCCTTCTTATTCCAAATCAATTTACGTGCAGCTTTGGGTTACTTGTTCCCCTAGATTCTGGGAATTTCATTACAGCTCAATAATTGTAATGAAAAGTCAAAGAAATTTCCCATCCTCTTATATCATGAAATTAAAAAAAAAACCTTTGTCTATGATTATATTTAATTTTCTTTATATTTTGACACATATTGTAATTTTAAAAAAAAAAGATGATTTCATAAAAATTTATAACCCAGCTTAGAGTTAACTTTGGATCAATAACCTTCTTCACTAATTTATCTTGGCAACTAAAAAGCCCGGCAAATCACAACAGTAAGTCAATTTGCTTGCTTTCCTCCATGGACGACTGACTCATCTCATTGGTCCTTTTTCCTTCTGCATCTGCTCGAAAGGGGCCTTGATGAAAAGCCCTGTTTTCCACAGGTGGATCACTAATTCTTTTCCCTCTATTTGTTGCTTCTCCTTCTCTGCCTTTGGGACCCTGTCTCACCCAAAGGTGTGTGTTTTGATCAGACCTGGATGCCTGCCCCACCCGCCCAAACCCCCCCTTCTCTGTCCCCTTCCTTCCCCTGCCCCTATTCACCTCCCCGCTGTCCATCAATCCACTTTTTACCCAAACCGGTAGAATAAGGCCCGACCATTGCCATCTCCCCATCTTCCCCTCCCAGGAATTGTTTCGTCTTGTTTTGGTTCCTCTCCCCAATCTCCTTACTTTTCCCCACAGTGGTTCCCCTTTGTCAAGTTCTCCCCTGGGGAGATATTCAACATAATTAACTTCTCCGGTGCCTCCCCACCTCTGGGGGTTTTAACACCAAAGAAGGAGAATGTTTCTCATGCCATGCAGCTTTCACCTTCCCAAAGGGGCCCAATGTCAACTTTCACCTCCACCTTCCTCTATTTCATTTTCCCCTTAGGTTTGTAGGCTTTCTTCGTTTCACCTGTATTAGTGACAAAATTTTGACCCAGCACGGGCTTTTTCCCGCAACCTGAAAATTTTCTCCTTCAAAACACACCCCAGTCCCCCCAACCCCCCCAAAAGACCTATAGAATATTTCTTCAGCATCTTTTATTGGCTCCTTTACAGATTCCAACTCCAAGTGTCCTAAGTCCCACACCTTCAAAGAATTGTCTTGACCTATCCATCGTCTGGGCAGAAGAGTGCCGTGATTTCTCCCTTAAATAAAGATTTCTAGAAGATTTCCAACCCCTGTCTGCCTTTCTATCGTAAACATTTGGTGGGCCCCTAGTCTAGCTGCCTTGGCCTGATAAAAGCCCCCATGGACGCAGTTTCCCAGGACTTTGGCTCTCCGGTCAAATCTCCCTCCGGGGAATCATTCAGGGCCCCCTTGCTCCAGGTGGGCCTGCCCCTTGCTTTGTCCCCCCTCCTCTTGAGCCCAGGTTCCCGGGATGCTGGGCTTTTCCATGTTTGGATGGGACCAGTTGAAAGCAGAAATTGATGACAGCATCCAGACTAAGAAGGAGATCTAGACCCAGTGTTAATGGACCCAATGGTCTGGCTTGGCGGCTCCCCAGAGCCCAAGGAGGGCCTGTTCCAAAATTCCCCAGTTCTTTATGACTCAAGCCTTCCCCGAGGTGAAAGCCCTCTGCTGGGTTTGGCTTCGGTAAAATGCAGTTGACAACCAACCATGCAGTCACGTTCCCCTTAGAGGCAGACTGGAATAACCAGGTGGAAGCATTGCCCTTCGCCGGAAGGGGCCCAGGGGACAGGGCTCCAGGGGACCAACCCAAACTGCCCGGGGGTTTCCCCAAGGTTTCCCACACAGCCCGCCCTGAACCAGGGCATCCCAGCCCCTCGGCAGCGCACCCAATCTTTGGAGGTTACTGACTAAAGGTCCCTCAGACCCCTTTCTACCTGAATAAACCTAAAACCTTCCCCCCTGTCCCAGAGCTTTCCACCCCTTGGCAAGCCCTGATTACCCTAACTCAAATTCCCTGCACTGGCGAGCACCCAACGTTCACCACTCCCACACCTAAAGAATTCCCTCTCAAACCGGGTCCCCCGTCCCACCCCCACTCTGCTCAGACCAGTACCATGCGGCTTGGATTTCCATGTCCTTTTGCGCCCTCGAAAGTTCTTTTTCCCGGGCCGGTCGGCGCGAACCTCGCTCCTGCTGGCCTTCCTCTTGCCCTCCCCTATCCTCCACCCTCTCCCGGGGGCGAGCCAACGGCCCTGGGCAGCAGAACGGCCCAGGGGAAGGCTGGCCCGCCCGACGGGCCTTCGCTCCTGTCTCTGGCAGGGCCCAGAGGCCACCTGGTCTGCCTGGGGCCGGCCCTTCTGCTGTGGCTCCCCCGCCTCGGCCCTTGGGAGGGACCTGGGGCCCCAAGGCCAGCCTTGTCTTGTTCTGGGGAGCCTCGGGCAATTGTCCGGGAGGAAGGTCCGGGCTTCCCCAGACCTGCGAGAGCCAGGAAGCCCCCTTGGCTTGTTGGTCAGCGGGCGCCCTCTGGGGCTCAGGCCACTCTAGACGGCCTCGGTCCCCAAGGCTTTGGCTGCCCCAGCTCTGTCCCTGGCCCGGCCTCTGGCCTCGGTGTTCCCGATGTCCCTGGGCTGCTCCACGCTCCGAGGCGAAAATGAGCAGTGGGGAAGCGCCAGGCTTCCGGGGCGGTTTCCCAGACTGCTGCCGGGGCTGGCAAATGAACGTGGGCCTGGGCGGGCGGCTGGAGCGCTCTGACAGGGCTGGGCTTCCTGTCCTCCCGCTTGCCCGGATTGTGTAACTCGTGCACCGACTCCGGCATGTGCCTGCCCAGGGCGCCCTGGTCTTTCTTCCCGGCCTCCGGGCTGGGCTGCTTCTGGCCCCCCGGGTGGGGCGCTTTCTGCCCTGGCTTACCCGAACGCCTGGGGGACTTCTCTGGGCTGTACTTGCCCGGCAGCCGCGGCCCTCTGTCCATTTGATCCCTGCTGTCCTTGGGGGCGCCCGGGCCTTTGGGTTTTTCCGCTTTCCCCGAGAGAGAAAGGAGAGGGGGGAGGCGCAAGGCCACCGGGGCTATTCCCGACGCTCCTGCTGGCGCTTCCACCCGCTCTGACATCTCTGTAGTGGGCTGGCGACCTTGGACCTTGGTCTGCCCACTCAGCTTGTCGTTCTTCTTGCCGGACTCCAGCCTGTGGGAGCTGCCGGAGCTCCGGTGTTTCCTGCCGTCTTCTTGGCTGGGCTCAGGGTGGTCCTTCCCGCGCGTTTTCCCGGGCACGGCTCCTTCCTCTTCTGCCCCTGCTCCACAGTCGGCGGGCGCTTTGTCCGCATAAAGCTTTCCCTGCACCTGCATCCCTTCGTCCATCACTTTGTCCACTTGGAGGACGCTGACCTTGCTGGCCCCGAGGCCTTTCGCCTGGTCCACGTCCCTGGAGCGAGAAGGCAGAGGGGGGAGGCGCAAGGCTTCCCTCGCTATTGCCAAGGCTTCGCGGGCTATTGCCAAGGCTTCTTCTGAAGCTTCCAAACACCCTGAGATCTCTGGAGTGGGCTGGCCACATTGGATCTTGGACTGGCCACTCACCTTGTGGTTGTTCTTGCCTGACTCCAGCCTGTGGGAGCTGCCGGAGCTCCGGAGCTTCCTGCCGTCCTCTTGGCTGGGCTGAGGGTGGTCCTTTTTGCGCTTTTTCCTGGGCACGGCTCCTTCCTCTTCTGCTTCGGCTCCACATTCGGCGGGCGCTTTGTCTGCATAAAGCTTTCCCTGCACCTGAATCCCTTTGTCCACCTGGACAACCGACCGGGCCCGGGCCTTTGGCTCCCAAAACCCCTTTCAAGGAGAAAAAAGGGGAGGCGCCGGCTTCCGTTTTGGCCACGGCCTTCTTCTTCCACAGGCCGGATTCGGGGGCCCGGGCCACCACTTTGGTTCTCCTGCCTCCCCACCTTGGGGCCCGGACCCCACCTCCGCCGCCTTTGGCTGACCCAGTCCTGCCTCTCCCTCTGCCTTGCGCCTTGTGCGGCTTCCTTTGTCGTGGGGGCCGGTTGGCTTGCTCTTGCCCAAGGCTGCCCTCTTTCCCCGTTAATTGGGGGGGTTTGGGCGGCAAAGGTTTCCTCCCCCACCCCGCCATTGGACACTGGCCTTCTGGGCCTGGGGGCCTTCGCCCAAGCCCTGGAAAACCAGGGAAAGGTTCCGGGCCTTTCAAGGCTTCCTGCTGGGCTGCGGCGCCTGGGACTGTAATGCCCATCCCCGACGCGCCGCCTTTCCCCTTCTTTTCTTCCCAACCAGGAAACACCTGAACGGCCTCCAACTTTCCCTTGTTCAGGTTCCCCCGGGATTTCTGGCCACCCTTTTGGCCGCCTGTGGGCCCTGGGCGCCCCGGGGGGCCGCTTTAGTCTCGGGGCCACCCCGGGGGCCCACCCCTTGGGCTGGCTCACGCCCTGTTGCCCGGGCCAGGGGTCCGGCAAGGCCCCCGGGGCTTTGTCCGGAAAACCCGCTTGGGGCCGGCCTCGCCCCATTTCCCCAGGGAGAAGGGGGGGGCAAGGTCCAAGCCCTCCCCAGTTGTTTGTGCCTGTTCCGGGGGGGCCCCTCCCCCCTCCCCAACCTTCCCCCGCCTGGGCCATCCTCCTGTGGCTTCCTTGGCCTGGGGCTCTTTGCTGGCCTGGGCCGGCGGCACAAGCCCCCCTGCTTTGGGGCGGGCGTTTGCCAAGGGAAGGAGCGGGGAGCCCCTTTCCAGGAGAACAGGCACATTCGGCCTTTCCCAGGCTCCCCCTTCCCGGCCCCTTTCCCTCAAACCCTTTGGGGTTTCCCCCCCCGTTTTGAGGGACAGGACCCTCCCCAAAGGGGCCCTGGTCAGAAGGGCCGTCCCCAGGCCCCTGCGCTAATAGGGCAGGCCCTCCAGACCGGGAGCCCTTATGGGGGCCCCCTGGACCCCGGAGTTCCGGGCGGGCGCCGAGGAAGATGGGGCTCCCAACCCCGGGCCCCTTCGAGAAGGAAGAAAAAAAAAAGACCCCCCCAAAGTGTTGGCCTGGGAAGTGGCGGGGCTCCTCCTTCCTCCACCCTGCCCAAGGGCCTCTTTCCAGGAAGTTCGGTCCCGTCTTTCCCGTTTCGGACGCCCAAACCGCTTTGCCCTTGGGGGGAGGGGAGGGGACGCCCCCAAGGAAATGGGGAGGGGGGGAGGGAAGGGGGAAGGGGGGCGGGGGGGGGGGAGGGGAGAGGGGGAAGGGAGGGGAGAAGGGGAAGGGGAGGGGGGAAGGGGCAGGAGAGGGGGGGAGTCCTTTGGGTTTATTTCGTTCCTTCTTTTCCCCAGAGGTGGGGGAAACCCAGCTCTTTTTCAGCAAACGGGGGTTTCAACCCAACCCAAAGCAGGCCTTTTGCCCCGAACGATTTGGGAGATCCTTTTCTTTCACCCCTGCTTTTCATCAGAAATTTTGAAAATCCCATTTTTGGTGTCCACCCCCCCGGTTTGTTTCTTTTGGGGAGGGATACAAGACCCAGGGAAAGGTTTCAGGGAGAGGAAAGGGAAGGCGGGGAACCGGGAAGCATTTTTCATTTTTTGTTGCTTTCCTTTTTCTCTTTCTCTAAATTTGGAAACTTTTGCCATTTGGTTTTCCTTTTGGGAAAAACCTTTTTTACAATTTTCCAGAAACCACATACAGTACAGGGTATTTTTCCCTTGATGATTTGAAAGTCTTTTCGTCATTTTGCTCTTTTCGGGTATTGAAATTTTAATTTTTGGATCATTTTCCGGTTGTTTTTTTTGGTGAAATATTTATTTCCTTTCTTTTTTTTTTCATTAAAATTGTTTAATTTTGATTGCTTTGAATCATTTTCCTTCCCATTGATCCAAATTCAATTTCTAGTAATTTTTTTTCATTGGGTTCCTTTGAAATTTGTTATTCTTTTAAAGGATTATTTTCAGTCCCCTATTTTGTTGATTTCTTATTTTTCCGGTTTTTCAGTTATTTTTTTTCATCTTTTAAGGGTTATTTTCGTTAATTCTTGTTCCTTTCCAAAATTCTTTCCTTAGTTTTTTAATTTTGAATTTTTTTTTTCCCTTTTTTTCTTAACTTTTTTTTAAATTTTTCTTTTGACAATTTCAAAGAAACCTTTTCATTGATTTACCTTTTTTTTTGAAAACTTCTTTGCAGGATGATTTAAGTTTTTCCAGTTTAAATTTTCCCTTTCCAAGACCTTTTTCAAAATTTTTTCTTTTTTTTCATTTTAAAACTTTGAGGTTTTCTCATCCAATTTGTCCTTTTCCAAAGAAGGGGCTTTCCCTTCCCAGGTTTTTTTTCTAAACAGTTTTTTCCCTCCGTTTTTTTTTTAGTTTCCTACTTTGCCCCTTTTCTTTATAAATTTTTCCCCCCTTCTTTCCCTTTTGGAGTCCCTTTATAATCGGTCTTGGGGTAATGAGTGGGGAGGGCGTTTACCACTGAGTTTTCCCTTTTCCTCCCCCACCCACCAAAGTGGGGGGGGGCCAAAGCCCTTTCTGTTGGGTTGAAAACTGTGGATGAGTCACCAATCAAGTTCAAGACTAATCTGCCTTCCTTTGTTTTTAAGTATTTTAAATTAATTGTTATTTCTGTCACTAAAGTTTTTATTTCTCCTCTTTAGTAAAACTGCAATTGCAAAGTATTAAATTTTGAAAGGAAATAAAACACTTTCATTTCAGTCATATCCCAGAGAATTTATAACAAATTAAAATTATGGCTGCAAATTTTTTATATTGTTGTTTTTTTTTATTTGAAAAATTAAAAAAGTCTTCTGTATTATAAAATTAGTACCTATCTCACATAAATTTTTAAAATTTTTTTCTTTTCAAAATTTAGATGTGATAAATTGGTTACGGGTATATTCATTTTATTGTCGGGTTGTTTTTCTTTTTTTAAGGTCTATTCAGTCATAATTTTGCCATCTAAGTTCCATTCACTTTTTACCTCCTAACATCATAAATTCCAACTTCTATTTTGACTTTGATTATTTTATTTATAAATTGTTTTTATAAACAAATATTACTGAATTTAATTTTAACCATTCCTTATTCTTTTTTTTCTCGCTGGGTTTATCCTATTCAATTCAAAGTTATAACTATTTTTAAAAATTTCTTCATCTGATTTTTATTCTGATTTACCTTCAAAATTCATTCTAATAAGTAATTTAATAATGGAATATGGGTAAGAAGATACAGAGTTGATCCTTAAAGGTTTAAAAGGGGGTGGGGGTTTTAAAAGGTTTAGGATCTACTTAAAGGATACCAAATGAAATCAAGGCGGGGGAAAGGGGATAAAATGGGGAAAGAGAGGAAAGAGGGGGAGGGGGGGAGGAGAGGAAGGGAGGGGGAGGAAGGGGAGAGAGAGGGAGGGAGGGGCAGGGAGAGGGGGGAGGGAGACTCTTCATTTTAGAGCCTTATTTCCAGCCTTCTGTTTCTCTCTTCAGAGGTTGGGGGCTCTAGGTTCTTTTTGCCCACCAAGGAAGCTCAAGCCAAGCAGGCTTTTATGCTCCCCCTTGAATCAGTATTTGGAATCATATTTCGTTCAATTCCTGCTCTTTTCATCAAAATTGAAAACCTATTTTGGGAATGTCCATCCTTTCCCCAAAGTAATGCCTCTTCTGGTGTGGAACTTAGTCCTCAGAGTTCCTTTCTTTCGGATGTCCTCTTTAGGCCCTCCCACCTTTAATAATTCTTGGGGAACCTGATTGGGGTTCTTTGATTTTTGCATTTTTTTTGCTTCCCACTCTTTGATCTGATAATTCTGGAATTTAGCTGTATTGCCTGGGTTTTCATATTTTTTTTGAGGAAGTGATCAGTGGATTTTTAAAGATTTTTTATCCTAGAATACATGATATTCTAGGATACAGAAAATTTTCCTTGAAATTTCCTGAAAGTTGTTTTCAAGTTATTTTGTCATGGCTTTCGGGGTTTGATAACTTGATTCTTTTTGGACTATTTTTCCAGGTTAGTTGTTTTTCCAGGAAATATTTCATATTTCCTTTTTTTCATTAAAATTTTTGATTTTGACCTGTCATTGATATTCACTTCCATTATTAAATCTAATTTTAAAATTTTTTCTTCAGTTGTTTTTTTTTAACCTTCTTTTGCATTTTTAAATTGCACTTTTAAAGGGTTGTGTTGAGAGGGTTTTCCCATTTTAATTCTATTTTTCAAAAGTTTTTTCCTTCAGTATATTTTTTTCCAATTTCATAAAACTTTTTAAAGGTTATTTTCTTCAGTTATTCAGTTTTTTTTTCAAAGGAATTGCTTTCCTCCCCAGTTTTATAATTCTCCTGCAACATCCCCATTTCCTCCCATTTTCTTTAACTTTTCTTTAAATTTTTCTTACACTTCCAAGAGAACTTTTCATTGGATACAATCTTTCCCCCTTTAAGTTCTCAGGCCCTATGTTTACAGTCTTCCTGGGCTTATGTTCTTTCTTCCCATTTCTCCATAGTAGCCCTGTATGGTCAGAACTTTTTTTTTCTCATTTTAAAACTTTAGGTCTGCTCATGGCCGGGGATATTGTCCGTTTCCCTGCAAAGCACGGGACCTCAGACTGTTTGGGTGCTACAGGCTTTTCCTCTAAACCCTTTCCTTGGCCACATCCGTTTATTATGCTATTTTCAGGGCCAAATTTGCCCCGGGGGTTCTTTTTTAAATCTGAATTTCTGTCCTTCTTCTTGGGCTTTAAATAGTGCCTTTTATTTAGCATGGGGGGGGGAGGGGAGGTGCTGGTCTTTACTGCCCTCCCCACCCTTTCTCCCTCCACCCAAAATGAAATTATGGGGAGGCCAAGGCCTGCTTTAGGGTGGTGGAGATGAAATTTCTGTGAATGGGAATCACCCATCAAGTTCATTATTCCATTTCCCTGCCTTTTTAATTTTTCCCCTCCCCCTTCCTTTCTTTCTCCCCCTTCCTTTTCTTTTTTTCCTTTTTTCTTTTTTCCCTTTTTTTTTTTTTGGGTTATTTTAAGGTTTTTTTTTTTTTTTTTAAAATCTTTTTTTTGGGGGTTTTTAATTTTAACAAACCCTCCATAATTTTTCCAAAATTTCCCTTTCCTCACTTCTTTCGGTTTTCCCCTTCCCTCATTTACAGTGGAACAGTCCATAAATGTTAAAAACAGTTTCTTTGGGTCCAAATTGTTGAGAAACCAAAGCCCTTTGCCAGGGGAAATTATTTAAAGTTTCTTTGGAAGGAAAACAAAAATGAAACGTTTAATTCTTTTCAGGTTTCCTTTTTAGTGCTTTTCCATCGATCAATTGTGGGTTAATTTCTTTTCCCAAAAAACCCCATCAGAATGTTCCCAATATTGTTAGGTTAAATGTTCCTTTTTTCATTTTTATAGCAATTCAAAAATCTCCCCTCTTTTGATTCAAGGGGTTTCTTTAGAAAGGAACAATTTAAAATGGCAAAAGAAAAAGTTTTGAACAGGCTACTAGGTCTGGAGACAGAAATCCCAAAGAGGAAATTAAAATGGGGAATGATTTGGAGGATGAAATAAAAAAGGTTTTCCTGGAGAGTGAAGAAAATTCAAAAAATTTAAAAAGAAAATGGGAAAAATATATTGAGGAAAATAAAATTAGAAAAGGGCCAAAATTTTGGAAAAAAACAAAGAAATTTAAAAAAAAATCCTTGAAAAAGTTTAAAAAAAAAAAATAAAAAAATTAAAAATGAAATTTAAAATTGAAAAAAATCATAAAAATTTTAAAATAAAATTAAAAATCAAAAAATAATAAAAAAAACTTTGAAAATAACAAAAATAAATTAGGAAATATGAATACAATCGAAAAACTAAAAATTTCAGAAATAAAAGGAAAAAAATATGAAATAAACTGGAAAAATAACTTACCTAAAAAGGGCCCAAAAAACAAATAGTTTTAAACCTAAAAGTGGGAACAGAAAAAATTTCAAAAATTTTGAAAAACCCGTTCCGAAGGGAAAACAGAAGACCATGATTTCCTAAAAGGATCAGAAAACCAAATACGGGAAATTAAAATTATTTCAAAGGGAAAATAGGGAAAACCCAAAAAAAAATTAAATATTGAAAAACCCAAAAGGACCCAGAAAATTCCCCAAAAGGATAAGCTAAAAATTCGGAAAAAAAGCTTAAGGAAATAAGTAAATTACCTAGAAAATAAACATTATTTTAGGAAAAGGAATTCAAAAAAATAGGGTTTCCCAAAATTTCATGAAAAGCCGAATTAAAGAAAATTTGATTCCCCAATAAAGTTGGGGTTTTTAACCCTAGGCATTTTTGGAAATTTTTTAAGAAAAATGGAGTTTTTTAAATTATTCATTTTATTGCCGATTAATAAACCCAATGTCCTTTAATTGGTGTGTTTCGGGTATTCTCTGTCTCAAGGTGTGGGTTTCTTTTTTTTTTTTTTTAATTGATCATTCTGGGGATTTTTTGGGGCCCAGGGGCTTTTATTTCTTCTTAAAATCACCTTAATAGAGGGAAAAATAATCTTTATTTTTAAAATCTGGAGCTTGGGGTTCCTCCTTGGTTCAAAGTTAGCTTTTTTGTTGTTCACCCCTTGAAGGTTTTATTCCGAATCCTTTTTCTGCCGGATGAGCATTGAATCCGAAACCTACTAGGGTCAAACACTTTTTATATATTTTTAAATAAATAAATTATCCTTCTAGAAAGGGGTTTTGGGTTTTGATTTATTTTTGAACTTTTCCCCTTTAATCTCAAAGGTGAAATCAAAAATTGTTTTATATTTTTGGTTTACATTATTTCAATTCTGTATAAAAAAGGTATTTTCTGAATTAAGAATAGCCTGATAGGTAAAACCTTATATTTCCCATTGGGCTTATTTTTGAATGGTTTTCTTTTGAAACCCTGAAACGTGGAATTTTGTTCTTGGTGGTTCCAAAGTTCATTATCCCTGGTGTTTCAACAACTCATTTCTAAATCTAAAGTTAAATTTTTTTGGCCCAATTAAAAAACTTTCTATAAATAATTTTGTAAATTTAACTTAAAATATAAGCAATACCTAGAAAAAAATTTTTTCTTTTGGAATTTTTTCCAATTTAATTAATTAATTAAAACCTTTTTCCTTTTTTTATGGGGAAATGGGTTTGATTTAAAAAACCTTTAATTTGTAAATCTTCCTTAATCTTAAAATTTGCATTTGAGTACATTTGGGGAAATCCTTCGTGGGTGGTCAAAATCCTTAGTCTTTATTCTTGGCCTTTGGGGTAAAAAAATTTCCACAACCCCTTCTTATACCCAAAATAAACCCTTGCTTTTCCCCCTTCCCCCAACCCTTTAAAACCAACACAGATTAAGGGAAAGGGAAGGGATTTTTAAAAAGTCCAAGGATTGTAAAGGGTTTGCCCGTGTGGTGTCCTACCTCAGGCTGCTCAACTTTAACTTTTGAAGGGTTGGTTTTCCCAAACATACTTTGGGGTAAAAAAATAAATAAAATAAAAAAATTTTAAGATCCCCTTTTCAAAATGAAAAAAGGGGCCTACAAACAAGAAGAGGGCCTAACCCATTTCAAATGTTTAAGGGGTTTCTGAAACCAGTAATATAAAGTTTTCCAAGAAGTGGGTTTGGGTCTTGCCCAGGGTTTAACATTAAATGGTTCCCGAGAAAGCGCCCCCACTTTTTTGCTTTCACCCTTTCCCCAGACCTTGTTCTTTGGGAAGAACTGAGGTCGGATCCCTTGGGTAGAAGGAGGAGGGCCTGCCTTGAATTTTAGGGGGAATCCAAACAGGCTGGCGGGAATTTCATTTGCGGACTAAGGTCCGCCTTTTCCAAGATGCCCCAAGCTGCCCCCCACCAATCCTTTAATTTGGGCAAGGGATTATTTAAATTTCCAAAAAACCCTTATTGAAGGAAGAAGGAAACTGAAAAAAACAGGAAAAATTTTAAAAATAGATATAACTGAATTTAGGATAAAGCCGGAAAAAAAATAAAGCGAATGGTAAAATTTCAAAATATTTGTTTAAAAAACCAATTTTAAAATAAAAAACTCAAAGCTAAATGGTGTTTTTTTGTTGATGAAAAAAAGCGGGCCCAGGAGTAAAAGAAAGCGGAAAACAACCCAGAAATAAAAGTATCAGCCAAACCTTTAACCCAAAATTTTCCACAAAGAAGAAAAGTTTTAAAAATTTTATTGGAAGGACAATTTTAAAAGCGAAGTTTAATCCCCTTCGAAAAAAGTCCAAAAAGGAGTTAAGCACCCCAAGGAAACCCAAAACTTGGGTTTAAGATTTTCTCGAATTGACAGAAAAGAAAGGAACCCACAAAATTTGCCGCAAAGTTGCAAAAGTTTAAAAGAAGGCGCTACAAAAAAACGATACAGGAAAAAAATTTTTAAAAAGCCCCCCAAATTAAAAGAAGGGAAATTCTAGAAAGGAGGCCAGAACAAACAAAATTTTTTTCAGGGTCTTTAAAGGGGAAAAAACGGAAAAAAACGTTTGAGAAAACTTTCAAAGAAGATAAAAAGCCCGATACCCTAAATTGAATAGAAATTTAAAAAATAGAAAAAAGGGGTTTTAAAATGTTGGGTTTTAAAATTAAATGATTAAAAAAGGAGAAAATTTGAATTTAAAATTTAGAATTTTTTTATAAAAAATTTAAAAAAAAAACTTTTCAAAAAAAGGAAATTTTCTTTTAAAAAAGGCTGACTCTTTTCCTCTTTTAAAAAAAAGGGAATATTTTTTAAAAATAGAAAAACTATTTTCCTGAAAATTAATTTAAAAATATGAAAATACTTAAATCTTTTTGTTGGGAAATAAAAAAAAATTTGTTCCTTTTCCACTTTGGAAAAATTGGAAAAATTTGAAAAAAGGGTTGAAAAAATTGGGTTTTAAATTTTTGGGAGGTTTTTCCAACCATTTTAGGCAAACGAATTAACCTGAGTTTTGAACTACCAATACCGGGCCCACAATACCTTTCCTTGGCAATTTTAAATAATTTGAAAAAAAAATCCCATTCTCTGAAATTTTTGAGATTTCTCTGTGGGCCCAAATTCAGGAATTCTAATGGGTTTGTGAAAGAAAAAACAAAAAAAACCCTAAAAGGATCCAAGCCAGAAAAATTGGAACAAACTTCGAAATTAGGAAAAGGGGAACAAATAAAAGAACTAATTCAAACCCTTTTTTTTAAAAATTTAAAAATTATTAATAAATTTTATTTAAAGATAACTGGGTAATTTTTCGAAAGAAATTTTCAAAATCGGGAATTTTGGGTCCCCCACCCTTGTGGCTTGCCAATAAAGAAAATTTTAAAACAAATTAAATCAATAAGAACATTTAAACGTTATTTTTTGTGAAAAAAGTCAACTTTAAATAGGTTTTAAAAAGCCTTAAGGAAATAAAAATCAGGCCTAGAAAACCGATTTTTACCTATTGGAAGGGAAAGAAAATTGACATTTGTTTTAAGATTTTCTTGGGAAATAAAATTTGGGGGGGGTTTATAGAAGGGAAAGCTCCCAGGGTTTAAAAAATTTGTTGGTATTTCAAGAACAATAAAAAATTTTAAAAACAAACAGCCATTCTTTATAGGGGCCCAATTTCAGATTTTTGATTTTTTCCGGAATTGGTTCCCCCTAAATAAACTACAAATCCCACTCCCATTTTTTTCAACCCTTTAATCTTGTTACCTAAAAAACTTTGTTGGATAGCCACCCCTTTAAATTTTGAAATATTAATTTACCCTTCTTTTATTTCCTTCCCAGACCAAAACTTATGGGCGAATCGTCATTTTAA